>NC_140773.1:232992071-233052134 GCF_044657685.1 Stegodyphus dumicola
TCATGGTTCGACCCTATATTCAATGTTAAGTGTATGGGAGCAAACCGTTTAAATGAAGATATCGGTCTGAATCTTTATCAGCGTCTTTAGTCCCCGGAATGCATTCGATTGCAGCAAGAGGATTCAAAATCGCTTCATAATTTCTCTTGGTGTAACGTCAAATTTGCGAGAAACGCCGGACGGAATTTCAAACCGCTTACGTTGTACCTCGCATTTAGGGGTCTGATGAAGGCTATTAAAGCATTTCCTCCTATCTCAATTTTTGCGACCTGGGGTCATTGACCGCACTTCCAATGCATAGTTAATGGGAGCTTCAATAGTAACGGTAGCGGAGCAAAAATTCGATGTTCATGTGTCAAATTTCGAAACTTTGGCCCTATCAAATTCGGGTCCTATTGGGCCTGGAGAGAAACTTTTTTTTTTAAAATTGATGTACTCTTCGAGAGCAACATTTTGGCTATCTCGGATTTTTAAAATTCGCGAACGGAGTTTCTGCGGGGAATTTCCGTTCGATTTTTGGCCTATTCTTTAAACCTTCAAAATTCGCCATAAAAAAACTATTGAAGCTAGGACCACGAAATTTGGAGGGTTTGTAGGAAAGAATAGGGAGCCCTTTCACACCAAAATTTGCGCAATTCTATCGAACCGTTTCGGAGATATTCGCGAGTTTTTGGTTTAGCATTACGGCGAAAAGGGGGGGACCCCCCCTGGTGAGGGGCGACTGCGGGGCATGGGGAGGAAGGCCGAAACCCTGTTAGGCCACGTTTCAAATTTCAAGTCGATCGGACAATTAGGGCCCGAGATATCGGGGGTCAAAGTTTGGCCCATTTCAGTCACCATTTCCGTGACCCCATCGAAATTTCGGTCGCTTGCGCCGGGGTCAAAAATTGAGCTACGAGAAAACGCTTGCGGGGGATTGTTCATGTGTCCGAATGGGAAGTGCTGTGTGAGCGGTTTGAAATTCGGTGCAACGGTTACAGGGAATTCTCGCGGCCGAAATGTGTCAAATTCGTGAACTTTGACCCTATGAAAGTCAGATCCTATTGGGCCTAGAGAGAAACTTTTTTTTTTAAAATTGATCTACTCTTCGAGAGCAACATTTTGGCTATCTCGGATTTTTAAAATTCGCGAACGGAGTTTCCGCGGGGAATTTCCGTTCGATTTTTGGCCTATTCTTTAAACCTTCAAAAATTCGCCATAAAAAAACTATTGAAGCTAGGACCACGAAATTTGGAGGGTTTGTAGGAAAGAATAGGGAGCCCTTTCAGACCAAAATTTGCGCAATTCTATCGAACCGTTTCGGAGATATTCGCGAGTTTTTGGTTTAGCATTACGGCGAAAAGGGGGGGACCCCCCCTGGTGAGGGGCGACTGCGGGGCATGGGGAGGAAGGCCGAAACCCTGTTAGGCCACGTTTCAAATTTCAAGTCGATCGGACAATTAGGGCCCGAGATATCGGGGTCAAAGTTTGGCCCATTTCAGTCACCATTTCGGTGACCCCATCGAAATTTCGGTCGCTTGCGCCGGGGTCAAAAATTGAGCTACGAGAAAACGCTTGCGGGGGATTGTTCATGTGTCCGAATGGGAAGTGCTGTGTGAGCGGTTTGAAATTCGGTGCAACGGTTACAGGGAATTCTCGCGGCCGAAATGTGTCAAATTCGTGAACTTTGACCCTATGAAAGTCGGGTCCTATTGGGCCTAGAGAGAAACTTTTTTTTTTAAAATTGATCTACTCTTCGAGAGCAACATTTTGGCTATCTCGGATTTTTAAAATTCGCGAAGGGAGTTTCTGCGGGGAATTTCCGTTCGATTTTTGGCCTATTCTTTAAACCTTCAAAAATTCGCCATAAAAAAACTATTGAAGCTAGGACCACGAAATTTGGAGGGTTTGTAGGAAAGAATAGGGAGCCCTTTCACACCAAAATTTGCGCAATTCTATCGAACCGTTTCGGAGATATTCGCGAGTTTTTGTTTTAGCATTACGGCGAAAAGGGGGGGACCCCCCCTGGTGAGGGGCGACTGCGGGGCATGGGGAGGAAGGCCGAAACCCTGTTAGGCCACGTTTCAAATTTCAAGTCGATCGGACAATTAGGGCCCGAGATATCGAGGGTCAAAGTTTGGCCCATTTCAGTCACCATTTCGGTGACCCCATCGAAATTTCGGTCGCTTGCGCCGGGGTCAAAAATTGAGCTACGAGAAAACGCTTGCGGGGATTGTTCATGTGTCCGAATGGTAAGTGCTGTGTGAGCGGTTTGAAATTCGGTGCAACGGTTACAGGGAATTCTCGCGGCCGAAATGTGTCAAATTCGTGAACTTTGACCCTATGAAAGTCGGGTCCTGATGGGCCTAGAGAGAAACTTTTTTTTTTAAAATTGATCTACTCTTCGAGAGCAACATTTTGGCTATCTCGGATTTTTAAAATTCGCGAAGGGAGTTTCTGCGGGGAATTTCCGTTCGATTTTTGGCCTATTCTTTAAACCTTCAAAAATTCGCCATAAAAAAACTATTGAAGCTAGGACCACGAAATTTCGAGGGTTTGTAGGAAAGAATAGGGAGCCCTTTCACACCAAAATTTGCGCAATTCTATCGAACCGTTTCGGAGATATTCGCGAGTTTTTGTTTTAGCATTACGGCGAAAAGGGGGGGACCCCCCCTGGTGAGGGGCGACTGCGGGGCATGGGGAGGAAGGCCGAAACCCTGTTAGGCCACGTTTCAAATTTCAAGTCGATCGGACAATTAGGGCCCGAGATATCGGGGGTCAAAGTTTGGCCCATTTCAGTCACCATTTCGGTGACCCCATCGAAATTTCGGTCCCTTGCGCCGGGGTCAAAAATTGAGCTACGAGAAAACGCTTGCGGGGGATTGTTCATGTGTCCGAATGGGAAGTGCTGTGTGAGCGGTTTGAAATTCGGTGCAACGGTTACAGGGAATTCTCGCGGCCGAAATGTGTCAAATTCGTGAACTTTGACCCTATGAAAGTCGGGTCCTATTGGGCCTAGAGAGAAACTTTTTTTTTTAAAATTGATCTACTCTTCGAGAGCAACATTTTGGCTATCTCGGATTTTTAAAATTCGCGAACGGAGTTTCTGCGGGGAATTTCCGTTCGATTTTTGGCCTATTCTTTAAACCTTCAAAAATTCGCCATAAAAAAACTATTGAAGCTAGGACCACGAAATTTGGAGGGTTTGTAGGAAAGAATAGGGAGCCCTTTCACACCAAAATTTGCGCAATTCTATCGAACCGTTTCGGAGATATTCGCGAGTTTTTGGTTTAGCATTACGGCGAAAAGGGGGGGACCCCCCCTGGTGAGGGGCGACTGCGGGGCATGGGGAGGAAGGCCGAAACCCTGTTAGGCCACGTTTCAAATTTCAAGTCGATCGGACAATTAGGGCCCGAGATATCGGGGGTCAAAGTTTGGCCCATTTCAGTCACCATTTCGGTGACCCCATCGAAATTTCGGTCCCTTGCGCCGGGGTCAAAAATTGAGCTACGAGAAAACGCTTGCGGGGGATTGTTCATGTGTCCGAATGGGAAGTGCTGTGTGAGCGGTTTGAAATTCGGTGCAACGGTTACAGGGAATTCTCGCGGCCGAAATGTGTCAAATTCGTGAACTTTGACCCTATGAAAGTCGGGTCCTATTGGGCCTAGAGAGAAACTTTTTTTTTTTAAATTGATCTACTCTTCGAGAGCAACATTTTGGCTATCTCGGATTTTTAAAATTCGCGAAGGGAGTTTCTGCGGGGAATTTCCGTTCGATTTTTGGCCTATTCTTTAAACCTTCAAAAATTCGCCATAAAAAAACTATTGAAGCTAGGACCACGAAATTTGGAGGGTTTGTAGGAAAGAATAGGGAGCCCTTTCAGACCAAAATTTGCGCAATTCTATCGAACCGTTTCGGAGATATTCGCGAGTTTTTGGTTTAGCATTACGGCGAAAAGGGGGGGACCCCCCCTGGTGAGGGGCGACTGCGGGGCATGGGGAGGAAGGCCGAAACCCTGTTAGGCCACGTTTCAAATTTCAAGTCGATCGGACAATTAGGGCCCGAGATATCGGGGGTCAAAGTTTGGCCCATTTCAGTCACCATTTCGGTGACCCCATCGAAATTTCGGTCGCTTGCGCCGGGGTCAAAAATTGAGCTACGAGAAAACGCTTGCGGGGGATTGTTCATGTGTCCGAATGGGAAGTGCTGTGTGAGCGGTTTGAAATTCGGTGCAACGGTTACAGGGAATTCTCGCGGCCGAAATGTGTCAAATTCGTGAACTTTGACCCTATGAAAGTCGGGTCCTATTGGGCCTAGAGAGAAACTTTTTTTTTTAAAATTGATCTACTCTTCGAGAGCAACATTTTGGCTATCTCGGATTTTTAAAATTCGCGAAGGGAGTTTCTGCGGGGAATTTCCGTTCGATTTTTGGCCTATTCTTTAAACCTTCAAAAATTCGCCATAAAAAAACTATTGAAGCTAGGACCACGAAATTTGGAGGGTTTGTAGGAAAGAATAGGGAGCCCTTTCACACCAAAATTTGCGCAATTCTATCGAACCGTTTCGGAGATATTCGCGAGTTTTTGTTTTAGCATTACGGCGAAAAGGGGGGGACCCCCCCTGGTGAGGGGCGACTGCGGGGCATGGGGAGGAAGGCCGAAACCCTGTTAGGCCACGTTTCAAATTTCAAGTCGATCGGACAATTAGGGCCCGAGATATCGAGGGTCAAAGTTTGGCCCATTTCAGTCACCATTTCGGTGACCCCATCGAAATTTCGGTCGCTTGCGCCGGGGTCAAAAATTGAGCTACGAGAAAACGCTTGCGGGGGATTGTTCATGTGTCCGAATGGTAAGTGCTGTGTGAGCGGTTTGAAATTCGGTGCAACGGTTACAGGGAATTCTCGCGGCCGAAATGTGTCAAATTCGTGAACTTTGACCCTATGAAAGTCGGGTCCTGATGGGCCTAGAGAGAAACTTTTTTTTTTAAAATTGATCTACTCTTCGAGAGCAACATTTTGGCTATCTCGGATTTTTAAAATTCGCGAAGGGAGTTTCTGCGGGGAATTTCCGTTCGATTTTTGGCCTATTCTTTAAACCTTCAAAAATTCGCCATAAAAAAACTATTGAAGCTAGGACCACGAAATTTCGAGGGTTTGTAGGAAAGAATAGGGAGCCCTTTCACACCAAAATTTGCGCAATTCTATCGAACCGTTTCGGAGATATTCGCGAGTTTTTGTTTTAGCATTACGGCGAAAAGGGGGGGACCCCCCCTGGTGAGGGGCGACTGCGGGGCATGGGGAGGAAGGCCGAAACCCTGTTAGGCCACGTTTCAAATTTCAAGTCGATCGGACAATTAGGGCCCGAGATATCGGGGGTCAAAGTTTGGCCCATTTCAGTCACCATTTCGGTGACCCCATCGAAATTTCGGTCCCTTGCGCCGGGGTCAAAAATTGAGCTACGAGAAAACGCTTGCGGGGGATTGTTCATGTGTCCGAATGGGAAGTGCTGTGTGAGCGGTTTGAAATTCGGTGCAACGGTTACAGGGAATTCTCGCGGCCGAAATGTGTCAAATTCGTGAACTTTGACCCTATGAAAGTCGGGTCCTATTGGGCCTAGAGAGAAACTTTTTTTTTTAAAATTGATCTACTCTTAGAGAGCAACATTTTGGCTATCTCGGATTTTTAAAATTCGCGAACGGAGTTTCTGCGGGGAATTTCCGTTCGATTTTTGGCCTATTCTTTAAACCTTCAAAAATTCGCCATAAAAAAACTATTGAAGCTAGGACCACGAAATTTGGAGGGTTTGTAGGAAAGAATAGGGAGCCCTTTCACACCAAAATTTGCGCAATTCTATCGAACCGTTTCGGAGATATTCGCGAGTTTTTGGTTTAGCATTACGGCGAAAAGGGGGGGACCCCCCCTGGTGAGGGGCGACTGCGGGGCATGGGGAGGAAGGCCGAAACCCTGTTAGGCCACGTTTCAAATTTCAAGTCGATCGGACAATTAGGGCCCGAGATATCGGGGGTCAAAGTTTGGCCCATTTCAGTCACCATTTCGGTGACCCCATCGAAATTTCGGTCCCTTGCGCCGGGGTCAAAAATTGAGCTACGAGAAAACGCTTGCGGGGGATTGTTCATGTGTCCGAATGGGAAGTGCTGTGTGAGCGGTTTGAAATTCGGTGCAACGGTTACAGGGAATTCTCGCGGCCGAAATGTGTCAAATTCGTGAACTTTGACCCTATGAAAGTCGGGTCCTATTGGGCCTAGAGAGAAACTTTTTTTTTTAAAATTGATCTACTCTTAGAGAGCAACATTTTGGCTATCTCGGATTTTTAAAATTCGCGAACGGAGTTTCTGCGGGGAATTTCCGTTCGATTTTTGGCCTATTCTTTAAACCTTCAAAAATTCGCCATAAAAAAACTATTGAAGCTAGGACCACGAAATTTGGAGGGTTTGTAGGAAAGAATAGGGAGCCCTTTCACACCAAAATTTGCGCAATTCTATCGAACCGTTTCGGAGATATTCGCGAGTTTTTGGTTTAGCATTACGGCGAAAAGGGGGGGACCCCCCCTGGTGAGGGGCGACTGCGGGGCATGGGGAGGAAGGCCGAAACCCTGTTAGGCCACGTTTCAAATTTCAAGTCGATCGGACAATTAGGGCCCGAGATATCGGGGGTCAAAGTTTGGCCCATTTCAGTCACCATTTCGGTGACCCCATCGAAATTTCGGTCCCTTGCGCCGGGGTCAAAAATTGAGCTACGAGAAAACGCTTGCGGGGGATTGTTCATGTGTCCGAATGGGAAGTGCTGTGTGAGCGGTTTGAAATTCGGTGCAACGGTTACAGGGAATTCTCGCGGCCGAAATGTGTCAAATTCGTGAACTTTGACCCTATGAAAGTCGGGTCCTATTGGGCCTAGAGAGAAACTTTTTTTTTTTAAATTGATCTACTCTTCGAGAGCAACATTTTGGCTATCTCGGATTTTTAAAATTCGCGAAGGGAGTTTCTGCGGGGAATTTCCGTTCGATTTTTGGCCTATTCTTTAAACCTTCAAAAATTCGCCATAAAAAAACTATTGAAGCTAGGACCACGAAATTTGGAGGGTTTGTAGGAAAGAATAGGGAGCCCATTCACACCAAAATTTGCGCAATTCTATCGAACCGTTTCGGAGATATTCGCGAGTTTTTGGTTTAGCATTACGGCGAAAAGGGGGGGACCCCCCCTGGTGAGGGGCGACTGCGGGTCATGGGGAGGAAGGCCGAAACCCTGTTAGGCCACGTTTCAAATTTCAAGTCGATCGGACAATTAGGGCCCGAGATATCGAGGGTCAAAGTTTGGCCCATTTCAGTCACCATTTCGGTGACCCCATCGAAATTTCGGTCGCTTGCGCCGGGGTCAAAAATTGAGCTACGAGAAAACGCTTGCGGGGGATTGTTCATGTGTCCGAATGGTAAGTGCTGTGTGAGCGGTTTGAAATTCGGTGCAACGGTTACAGGGAATTCTCGCGGCCGAAATGTGTCAAATTCGTGAACTTTGACCCTATGAAAGTCGGGTCCTGATGGGCCTAGAGAGAAACTTTTTTTTTTAAAATTGATCTACTCTTCGAGAGCAACATTTTGGCTATCTCAGATTTTTAAAATTCGCGAAGGGAGTTTCTGCGGGGAATTTCCGTTCGATTTTTGGCCTATTCTTTAAACCTTCAAAAATTCGCCATAAAAACACTATTGAAGCTAGGACCACGAAATTTGGAGGGTTTGTAGGAAAGAATAGGGAGCCCTTTCACACCAAAATTTGCGCAATTCTATCGAACCGTTTCGGAGATATTCGCGAGTTTTTGTTTTAGCATTACGGCGAAAAGGGGGGGACCCCCCCTGGTGAGGGGCGACTGCGGGGCATGGGGAGGAAGGCCGAAACCCTGTTAGGCCACGTTTCAAATTTCAAGTCGATCGGACAATTAGGGCCCGAGATATCGAGGGTCAAAGTTTGGCCCATTTCCGTGACCCTTTCCGTGACCCCATCGAAATTTCGGTCGCTTGCGCCGGCGTCAACGGAAATGGTGACTGAAATGGGCCAAAATTTGACCCCCCATATCTCGGGCCCTAATTGTCCGATGGACTTGAAATTTGAAACGTGGCCTAACAGGGTTTCGGCCTTCCTCCCCATGCCCCGCAGTCGCCCCTCACCAGGGGGGGTCCCCCCCTTTTCGCCGTAATGCTAAACCAAAAACTCGCGAATATCTCCGAAACGGTTCGATAGAATTGCGCAAATTTTGGTGTGAAAGGGCTCCCTATTCTTTCCTACAAACCCTCCAAATTTCGTGGTCCTAGCTTCAATAGTTTTTTTATGGCGAATTTTTGAAGGTTTAAAGAATAGGCCAAAAATCGAACGGAAATTCCCCGCAGAAACTCCCTTCGCGAATTTTAAAAATCCGAGATAGCCAAAATGTTGCTCTCGAAGAGTAGATCAATTTTAAAAAAAAAAGTTTCTCTCTAGGCCCAATAGGACCCGACTTTCATAGGGTCAAAGTTCACGAATTTGACACATTTCGGCCGCGAGAATTCCCTGTAACCGTTGCACCGAATTTCAAACCGCTCACACAGCACTTCCCATTCGGACACATGAACAATCCCCCGCAAGCGTTTTCTCGTAGCTCAATTTTTGACCCCGGCGCAAGCGACCGAAATTTCGATGGGGTCACGGAAATGGTGACTGAAATGGGCCAAACTTTGACCCCCGATATCTCGGGCCGTAATTGTCCGATCGACTTGAAATTTGAAACGTGGCCTAACAGGGTTTCGGCCTTCCTCCCCATGCCCCGCAGTCGCCCCTCACCAGGGGGGGTCCCCCCCTTTTCGCCGTAATGCTAAAACAAAAACTCGCGAATATCTCCGAAACGGTTCAATAGAATTGCGCAAATTTTGGTGTGAAAGGGCTCCCTATTCTTTCCTACAAACCCTCCAAATTTCGTGGTCCTAGCTTCAATAGTTTTTTTATGGCGAATTTTTGAAGGTTTAAAGAATAGGCCAAAAATCGAACGGAAATTCCCCGCAGAAACTCCCTTCGCGAATTTTAAAAATCCGAGATAGCCAAAATGTTGCTCTCGAAGAGTAGATTAATTTTAAAAAAAAAAGTTTCTCTCTAGGCCCAATAGGACCCGACTTTCATAGGGTCAAAGTTCACGAATTTGACACATTTCGGCCGCGAGAATTCCCTGTAACCGTTGCACCGAATTTCAATCCGCTCACACAGCACTTACCATTCGGACACATGAACAATCCCCCGCAAGCGTTTTCTCGTAGCTCAATTTTTGACCCCGGCGCAAGCGACCGAAATTTCGATGGGGTCACGGAAATGGTGACTGAAATGGGCCAAAATTTGACCCCCGATATCTCGGGCCCTAATTGTCCGATCGACTTGAAATTTGAAACGTGGCCTAACAGGGTTTCGGCCTTCCTCCCCATGCCCCGCAGTCGCCCCTCACCAGGGGGGGTCCCCCCCTTTTCGCCGTAATGCTAAAACAAAAACTCGCGAATATCTCCGAAACGGTTCAATAGAATTGCGCAAATTTTGGTGTGAAAGGGCTCCCTATTCTTTCCTACAAACCCTCCAAATTTCGTGGTCCTAGCTTCAATAGTTTTTTTATGGCGAATTTTTGAAGGTTTAAAGAATAGGCCAAAAATCGAACGGAAATTCCCCGCAGAAACTCCCTTCGCGAATTTTAAAAATCCGAGATAGCCAAAATGTTGCTCTCAAAGAGTAGATTAATTTAAAAAAAAAAAGTTTCTCTCTAGGCCCAATAGGACCCGACTTTCATAGGGTCAAAGTTCACGAATTTGACACATTTCGGCCGCGAGAATTCCCTGTAACCGTTGCACCGAATTTCAAACCGCTCACACAGCACTTACCATTCGGACACATGAACAATCCCCCGCAAGCGTTTTCTCGTAGCTCAATTTTTGACCCCGGCGCAAGCGACCGAAATTTCGATGGGGTCACCGAAATGGTGACTGAAATGGGCCAAACTTTGACCCCCGATATCTCGGGCCCTAATTGTCCGACCGACTTGAAATTTGAAACGTGGCCTAACAGGGTTTCGGCCTTCCTCCCCATGCCCCGCAGTCGCCCCTCACCAGGGGGGGTCCCCCCCTTTTCGCCGTAATGCTAAACCAAAAACTCGCGAATATCTCCGAAACGGTTCGATAGAATTGCGCAAATTTTGGTGTGAAAGGGCTCCCTATTCTTTCCTACAAACCCTCCAAATTTCGTGGTCCTAGCTTCAATAGTTTTTTTATGGCGAATTTTTGAAGGTTTAAAGAATAGGCCAAAAATCGAACGGAAATTCCCCGCAGAAACTCCCTTCGCGAATTTTAAAAATCCGAGATAGCCAAAATGTTGCTCTCGAAGAGTAGATCAATTTAAAAAAAAAAAGTTTCTCTCTAGGCCCAATAGGACCCGACTTTCATAGGGTCAAAGTTCACGAATTTGACACATTTCGGCCGCGAGAATTCCCTGTAACCGTTGCACCGAATTTCAAACCGCTCACACAGCACTTCCCATTCGGACACATGAACAATCTCCCGCAAGCGTTTTCTCGTAGCTCAATTTTTGACCCCGGCGCAAGCGACCGAAATTTCGATGGGGTCACGGAAATGGTGACTGAAATGGGCCAAACTTTGACCCCCGATATCTCGGGCCCTAATTGTCCGATCGACTTGAAATTTGAAACGTGGCCTAACAGGGTTTCGGCCTTCCTCCCCATGCCCCGCAGTCGCCCCTCACCAGGGGGGGTCCCCCCCTTTTCGCCGTAATGCTAAAACAAAAACTCGCGAATATCTCCGAAACGGTTCGATAGAATTGCGCAAATTTTGGTGTGAAAGGGCTCCCTATTCTTTCCTACAAACCCTCCAAATTTCGTGGTCCTAGCTTCAATAGTTTTTTTATGGCGAATTTTTGAAGGTTTAAAGAATAGGCCAAAAATCGAACGGAAATTCCCCGCAGAAACTCCCTTCGCGAATTTTAAAAATCCGAGATAGCCAAAATGTTGCTCTCGAAGAGTAGATTAATTTTAAAAAAAAAAGTTTCTCTCTAGGCCCAATAGGACCCGACTTTCATAGGGTCAAAGTTCACGAATTTGACACATTTCGGCCGCGAGAATTCCCTGTAACCGTTGCACCGAATTTCAATCCGCTCACACAGCACTTACCATTCGGACACATGAACAATCCCCCGCAAGCGTTTTCTCGTAGCTCAATTTTTGACCCCGGCGCAAGCGACCGAAATTTCGATGGGGTCACGGAAATGGTGACTGAAATGGGCCAAAATTTGACCCCCGATATCTCGGGCCCTAATTGTCCGATCGACTTGAAATTTGAAACGTGGCCTAACAGGGTTTCGGCCTTCCTCCCCATGCCCCGCAGTCGCCCCTCACCAGGGGGGGTCCCCCCCTTTTCGCCGTAATGCTAAAACAAAAACTCGCGAATATCTCCGAAACGGTTCAATAGAATTGCGCAAATTTTGGTGTGAAAGGGCTCCCTATTCTTTCCTACAAACCCTCCAAATTTCGTGGTCCTAGCTTCAATAGTTTTTTTATGGCGAATTTTTGAAGGTTTAAAGAATAGGCCAAAAATCGAACGGAAATTCCCCGCAGAAACTCCGTTCGCGAATTTTAAAAATCCGAGATAGCCAAAATGTTGCTCTCGAAGAGTAGATCAATTTTAAAAAAAAAAGTTTCTCTCTAGGCCCAATAGGACCCGACTTTCATAGGGTCAAAGTTCACGAATTTGACACATTTCGGCCGCGAGAATTCCCTGTAACCGTTGCACCGAATTTCAAACCGCTCACACAGCACTTACCATTCGGACACATGAACAATCCCCCGCAAGCGTTTTCTCGTAGCTCAATTTTTGACCCCGGCGCAAGCGACCGAAATTTCGATGGGGTCACCGAAATGGTGACTGAAATGGGCCAAACTTTGACCCCCGATATCTCGGGCCCTAATTGTCCGATCGACTTGAAATTTGAAACGTGGCCTAACAGGGTTTCGGCCTTCCTCCCCATGCCCCGCAGTCGCCCCTCACCAGGGGGGGTCCCCCCCTTTTCGCCGTAATGCTAAAACAAAAACTCGCGAATATCTCCGAAACGGTTCAATAGAATTGCGCAAATTTTGGTGTGAAAGGGCTCCCTATTCTTTCCTACAAACCCTCCAAATTTCGTGGTCCTAGCTTCAATAGTTTTTTTATGGCGAATTTTTGAAGGTTTAAAGAATAGGCCAAAAATCGAACGGAAATTCCCCGCAGAAACTCCGTTCGCGAATTTTAAAAATCCGAGATAGCCAAAATGTTGCTCTCGAAGAGTAGATTAATTTTAAAAAAAAAGTTTCTCTCTAGGCCCAATAGGACCCGACTTTCATAGGGTCAAAGTTCACGAATTTGACACATTTCGGCCGCGAGAATTCCCTGTAACCGTTGCACCGAATTTCAATCCGCTCACACAGCACTTACCATTCGGACACATGAACAATCCCCCGCAAGCGTTTTCTCGTAGCTCAATTTTTGACCCCGGCGCAAGCGACCGAAATTTCGATGGGGTCACGGAAATGGTGACTGAAATGGGCCAAAATTTGACCCCCGATATCTCGGGCCCTAATTGTCCGATCGACTTGAAATTTGAAACGTGGCCTAACAGGGTTTCGGCCTTCCTCCCCATGCCCCGCAGTCGCCCCTCACCAGGGGGGGTCCCCCCCTTTTCGCCGTAATGCTAAAACAAAAACTCGCGAATATCTCCGAAACGGTTCGATAGAATTGCGCAAATTTTGGTGTGAAAGGGCTCCCTATTCTTTCCTACAAACCCTCCAAATTTCGTGGTCCTAGCTTCAATAGTTTTTTTATGGCGAATTTTTGAAGGTTTAAAGAATAGGCCAAAAATCGAACGGAAATTCCCCGCAGAAACTCCCTTCGCGAATTTTAAAAATCCGAGATAGCCAAAATGTTGCTCTCGAAGAGTAGATTAATTTAAAAAAAAAAAGTTTCTCTCTAGGCCCAATAGGACCCGACTTTCATAGGGTCAAAGTTCACGAATTTGACACATTTCGGCCGCGAGAATTCCCTGTAACCGTTGCACCGAATTTCAAACCGCTCACACAGCACTTACCATTCGGACACATGAACAATCCCCCGCAAGCGTTTTCTCGTAGCTCAATTTTTGACCCCGGCGCAAGCGACCGAAATTTCGATGGGGTCACCGAAATGGTGACTGAAATGGGCCAAACTTTGACCCCCGATATCTCGGGCCCTAATTGTCCGATCGACTTGAAATTTGAAACGTGGCCTAACAGGGTTTCGGCCTTCCTCCCCATGCCCCGCAGTCGCCCCTCACCAGGGGGGGTCCCCCCCTTTTCGCCGTAATGCTAAACCAAAAACTCGCGAATATCTCCGAAACGGTTCGATAGAATTGCGCAAATTTTGGTGTGAAAGGGCTCCCTATTCTTTCCTACAAACCCTCCAAATTTCGTCGTCCTAGCTTCAATAGTTTTTTTATGGCGAATTTTTGAAGGTTTAAAGAATAGGCCAAAAATCGAACGGAAATTCCCCGCAGAAACTCCGTTCGCGAATTTTAAAAATCCGAGATAGCCAAAATGTTGCTCTCGAAGAGTAGATCAATTTTAAAAAAAAAAGTTTCTCTCTAGGCCCAATAGGACCCGACTTTCATAGGGTCAAAGTTCACGAATTTGACACATTTCGGCCGCGAGAATTCCCTGTAACCGTTGCACCGAATTTCAAACCGCTCACACAGTTCCCATTCGGACACATGAACAATCCCCCGCAAGCGTTTTCTCGTAGCTCAATTTTTGACCCCGGCGCAAGCGACCGAAATTTCGATGGGGTCACGGAAATGGTGACTGAAATGGGCCAAACTTTGACCCCCGATATCTCGGGCCCTAATTGTCCGATCGACTTGAAATTTGAAACGTGGCCTAACAGGGTTTCGGCCTTCCTCCCCATGCCCCGCAGTCGCCCCTCACCAGGGGGGGTCCCCCCCTTTTCGCCGTAATGCTAAAACAAAAACTCGCGAATATCTCCGAAACGGTTCAATAGAATTGCGCAAATTTTGGTGTGAAAGGGCTCCCTATTCTTTCCTACAAACCCTCCAAATTTCGTGGTCCTAGCTTCAATAGTTTTTTTATGGCGAATTTTTGAAGGTTTAAAGAATAGGCCAAAAATCGAACGGAAATTCCCCGCAGAAACTCCCTTCGCGAATTTTAAAAATCCGAGATAGCCAAAATGTTGCTCTCGAAGAGTAGATTAATTTTAAAAAAAAAAGTTTCTCTCTAGGCCCAATAGGACCCGACTTTCATAGGGTCAAAGTTCACGAATTTGACACATTTCGGCCGCGAGAATTCCCTGTAACCGTTGCACCGAATTTCAATCCGCTCACACAGCACTTACCATTCGGACACATGAACAATCCCCCGCAAGCGTTTTCTCGTAGCTCAATTTTTGACCCCGGCGCAAGCGACCGAAATTTCGATGGGGTCACGGAAATGGTGACTGAAATGGGCCAAAATTTGACCCCCGATATCTCGGGCCCTAATTGTCCGATCGACTTGAAATTTGAAACGTGGCCTAACAGGGTTTCGGCCTTCCTCCCCATGCCCCGCAGTCGCCCCTCACCAGGGGGGGTCCCCCCCTTTTCGCCGTAATGCTAAAACAAAAACTCGCGAATATCTCCGAAACGGTTCAATAGAATTGCGCAAATTTTGGTGTGAAAGGGCTCCCTATTCTTTCCTACAAACCCTCCAAATTTCGTGGTCCTAGCTTCAATAGTTTTTTTATGGCGAATTTTTGAAGGTTTAAAGAATAGGCCAAAAATCGAACGGAAATTCCCCGCAGAAACTCCGTTCGCGAATTTTAAAAATCCGAGATAGCCAAAATGTTGCTCTCGAAGAGTAGATCAATTTTAAAAAAAAAAGTTTCTCTCTAGGCCCAATAGGACCCGACTTTCATAGGGTCAAAGTTCACGAATTTGACACATTTCGGCCGCGAGAATTCCCTGTAACCGTTGCACCGAATTTCAAACCGCTCACACAGCACTTACCATTCGGACACATGAACAATCCCCCGCAAGCGTTTTCTCGTAGCTCAATTTTTGACCCCGGCGCAAGCGACCGAAATTTCGATGGGGTCACCGAAATGGTGACTGAAATGGGCCAAACTTTGACCCCCGATATCTCGGGCCCTAATTGTCCGATCGACTTGAAATTTGAAACGTGGCCTAACAGGGTTTCGGCCTTCCTCCCCATGCCCCGCAGTCGCCCCTCACCAGGGGGGGTCCCCCCCTTTTCGCCGTAATGCTAAAACAAAAACTCGCGAATATCTCCGAAACGGTTCGATAGAATTGCGCAAATTTTGGTGTGAAAGGGCTCCCTATTCTTTCCTACAAACCCTCCAAATTTCGTGGTCCTAGCTTCAATAGTTTTTTTATGGCGAATTTTTGAAGGTTTAAAGAATAGGCCAAAAATCGAACGGAAATTCCCCGCAGAAACTCCCTTCGCGAATTTTAAAAATCCGAGATAGCCAAAATGTTGCTCTCGAAGAGTAGATCAATTTTAAAAAAAAAAGTTTCTCTCTAGGCCCAATAGGACCCGACTTTCATAGGGTCAAAGTTCACGAATTTGACACATTTCGGCCGCGAGAATTCCCTGTAACCGTTGCTCCGAATTTAAAACCGCTCACACAGTACCTCCCATTTATGGACCTAATTAAACCTACAAAGGCATTTCCTCCCAACTCAATTTTTGCGACTTCATGGTCCGACCCTATATTCAATGTTAAGTGTATGGGAGCAAACCGTTTAAATAAAGATATCGGCTTGAAACTTTATGAGCGTCTTTAGTCCCCGGAATGCATTCGATTGCAGCAAGAGGATTCAAAATCGCTTCATTAGTTCTCTTCGTATAACGTTAAATGTGCGAAATCGTCGTTTCTCGGGGAGAAAACGCGTTTTCGCATATGCTTTCGAATTTTAAGGGAACGGCTGCACGGATTTTGAAACCGCTTTCACAGAACCTCGCATTTAGGGGACTGAACAAGCCTATAAAAGCATTTCCTCCTATCTCAATTTTTGCGACTTCATGGTACGACCCTATATTCAATGTTAAGTGTATGGGAGCAAACCGTTTAAATAAAGATATCGGCCTGAAACTTTATCAGGGTCTTTAGTCCCCGGAATGCATTCGATTGCAGCAAGAGGATTCAAAATCGCTTCATTAGTTCTCTTCGTATAACGTTAAATGTGCGAAATCGTCGTTTCTCCGCGAGAAAACGCGTTTTCGCATATGCTTTCGAATTTTAAGGGAACGGCTGCACGGATTTTGAAACCGCTTTCACAGAACCTCGCATTTAGGGGACTGAACATGCCTATAAACGCATTTCCTCCTATCTCAATTTTTGCGACTTCATGGTTCGACCCTATATTCAATGTTAAGTGTATGGGAGCGAACCGTTTAAATAAAGATATCGGCCTGAAACTTTATCAGCGTCTTTAGTCCCCGGAATGCATTCGATTGCAGCAAGAGCATTCAAAATCGCTTCATTAGTTCTCTTCGTATAACGTTAAATGTGCGAAATCGTCGTTTCTCGGCGAGAAAACGCGTTTTCGCATATGCTTTCGAATTTTAAGGGAACGGCTGCACGGATTTTGAAACCGCTTTCACAGAACCTCGCATTTAGGGGACTGAACATGCCTATAAACGCATTTCCTCCTATCTCAATTTTTGCGACTTCATGGTTCGACCCTATATTCAATGTTAAGTGTATGGGAGCGAACCGTTTAAATAAAGATATCGGCCTGAAACTTTATCAGCGTCTTTAGTCCCCGGAATGCATTCGATTGCAGCAAGAGCATTCAAAATCGCTTCATTAGTTCTCTTCGTATAACGTTAAATGTGCGAAATCGTCGTTTCTCGGCGAGAAAACGCGTTTTCGCATATGCTTTCGAATTTTAAGGGAACGGCTGCACGGATTTTGAAACCGCTTTCACAGAACCTCGCATTTAGGGGACTGAACAAGCCTATAAAAGCATTTCCTCCTATCTCAATTTTTGCGACTTCATGGTACGACCCTATATTCAATGTTAAGTGTATGGGAGCAAACCGTTTAAATAAAGATATCGGCTTGAAACTTTATCAGCGTCTTTAGTCCCCGGAATGCATTCGATTGCAGCAAGAGGATTCAAAATCGCTTCATTAGTTCTCTTCGTATAACGTTAAATGTGCGAAATCGTCGTTTCTCGGTGAGAAAACGCGTTTTCGCATATGCTTTCGAATTTTAAGGGAACGGCTGCACGGATTTTGAAACCGCTTTCACAGAACCTCGCATTTAGGGGACTGAACAAGCCTATAAAAGCATTTCCTCCTATCTCAATTTTTGCGACTTCATGGTACGACCCTATATTCAATGTTAAGTGTATGGGAGCAAACCGTTTAAATAAAGATATCGGCCTGAAACTTTATCAGCGTCTTTAGTCCCCGGAATGCATTCGATTGCAGCAAGAGGATTCAAAATCGCTTCATTAGTTCTCTTCGTATAACGTTAAATGTGCGAAATCGTCGTTTCTCGGGGAGAAAACGCGTTTTCGCATATGCTTTCGAATTGTAAGGGAACGGCTGCACGGATTTTGAAACCGCTTTCACAGAACCTCGCATTTAGGGGACTGAACATGCCTATAAACGCATTTCCTCCTATCTCAATTTTTGCGACTTCATGGTTCGACCCTATATTCAATGTTAAGTGTATGGGAGCAAACCGTTTAAATAAAGATATCGGCCTGAAACTTTATCAGCGTCTTTAGTCCCCGGAATGCATTCGATTGCAGCAAGAGGATTCAAAATCGCTTCATTAGTTCCCTTCGTATAACGTTAAATGTGCGAAATCGTCGTTTCTCCGCGAGATAACGCGTTTTCGCATATGCTTTCGAATTTTAAGGGAACGGCTGCACGGATTTTGAAACCGCTTTCACAGAACCTCGCATTTAGGGGACTGAACATGCCTATAAACGCATTTCCTCCTATCTCAATTTTTGCGACTTCATGGTTCGACCCTATATTCAATGTTAAGTGTATGGGAGCAAACCGTTTAAATGAAGATATCGGTCTGAATCTTTATCAGCGTCTTTAGTCCCCGGAATGCATTCGATTGCAGCAAGAGGATTCAAAATCGCTTCATAATTTCTCTTGGTGTAACGTCAAATTTGCGAGAAACGCCGGACGGAATTTCAAACCGCTTACGTTGTACCTCGCATTTAGGGGTCTGATGAAGGCTATTAAAGCATTTCCTCCTATCTCAATTTTTGCGACCTGGGGTCATTGACCGCACTTCCAATGCATAGTTAATGGGAGCTTCAATAGTAACGGTAGCGGAGCAAAAATTCGATGTTCATGTGTCAAATTTCGAAACTTTGGCCCTATCAAATTCGGGTCCTATTGGGCCTGGAGAGAAACTTTTTTTTTTAAAATTGATGTACTCTTCGAGAGCAACATTTTGGCTATCTCGGATTTTTAAAATTCGCGAACGGAGTTTCTGCGGGGAATTTCCGTTCGATTTTTGGCCTATTCTTTAAACCTTCAAAAATTCGCCATAAAAAAACTATTGAAGCTAGGACCACGAAATTTGGAGGGTTTGTAGGAAAGAATAGGGAGCCCTTTCACACCAAAATTTGCGCAATTCTATCGAACCGTTTCGGAGATATTCGCGAGTTTTTGGTTTAGCATTACGGCGAAAAGGGGGGGACCCCCCCTGGTGAGGGGCGACTGCGGGGCATGGGGAGGAAGGCCGAAACCCTGTTAGGCCACGTTTCAAATTTCAAGTCGATCGGACAATTAGGGCCCGAGATATCGGGGGTCAAAGTTTGGCCCATTTCAGTCACCATTTCCGTGACCCCATCGAAATTTCGGTCGCTTGCGCCGGGGTCAAAAATTGAGCTACGAGAAAACGCTTGCGGGGGATTGTTCATGTGTCCGAATGGGAAGTGCTGTGTGAGCGGTTTGAAATTCGGTGCAACGGTTACAGGGAATTCTCGCGGCCGAAATGTGTCAAATTCGTGAACTTTGACCCTATGAAAGTCAGATCCTATTGGGCCTAGAGAGAAACTTTTTTTTTTAAAATTGATCTACTCTTCGAGAGCAACATTTTGGCTATCTCGGATTTTTAAAATTCGCGAACGGAGTTTCCGCGGGGAATTTCCGTTCGATTTTTGGCCTATTCTTTAAACCTTCAAAAATTCGCCATAAAAAAACTATTGAAGCTAGGACCACGAAATTTGGAGGGTTTGTAGGAAAGAATAGGGAGCCCTTTCAGACCAAAATTTGCGCAATTCTATCGAACCGTTTCGGAGATATTCGCGAGTTTTTGGTTTAGCATTACGGCGAAAAGGGGGGGACCCCCCCTGGTGAGGGGCGACTGCGGGGCATGGGGAGGAAGGCCGAAACCCTGTTAGGCCACGTTTCAAATTTCAAGTCGATCGGACAATTAGGGCCCGAGATATCGGGGGTCAAAGTTTGGCCCATTTCAGTCACCATTTCGGTGACCCCATCGAAATTTCGGTCGCTTGCGCCGGGGTCAAAAATTGAGCTACGAGAAAACGCTTGCGGGGGATTGTTCATGTGTCCGAATGGGAAGTGCTGTGTGAGCGGTTTGAAATTCGGTGCAACGGTTACAGGGAATTCTCGCGGCCGAAATGTGTCAAATTCGTGAACTTTGACCCTATGAAAGTCGGGTCCTATTGGGCCTAGAGAGAAACTTTTTTTTTTAAAATTGATCTACTCTTCGAGAGCAACATTTTGGCTATCTCGGATTTTTAAAATTCGCGAAGGGAGTTTCTGCGGGGAATTTCCGTTCGATTTTTGGCCTATTCTTTAAACCTTCAAAAATTCGCCATAAAAAAACTATTGAAGCTAGGACCACGAAATTTGGAGGGTTTGTAGGAAAGAATAGGGAGCCCTTTCACACCAAAATTTGCGCAATTCTATCGAACCGTTTCGGAGATATTCGCGAGTTTTTGTTTTAGCATTACGGCGAAAAGGGGGGGACCCCCCCTGGTGAGGGGCGACTGCGGGGCATGGGGAGGAAGGCCGAAACCCTGTTAGGCCACGTTTCAAATTTCAAGTCGATCGGACAATTAGGGCCCGAGATATCGAGGGTCAAAGTTTGGCCCATTTCAGTCACCATTTCGGTGACCCCATCGAAATTTCGGTCGCTTGCGCCGGGGTCAAAAATTGAGCTACGAGAAAACGCTTGCGGGGGATTGTTCATGTGTCCGAATGGTAAGTGCTGTGTGAGCGGTTTGAAATTCGGTGCAACGGTTACAGGGAATTCTCGCGGCCGAAATGTGTCAAATTCGTGAACTTTGACCCTATGAAAGTCGGGTCCTGATGGGCCTAGAGAGAAACTTTTTTTTTTAAAATTGATCTACTCTTCGAGAGCAACATTTTGGCTATCTCGGATTTTTAAAATTCGCGAAGGGAGTTTCTGCGGGGAATTTCCGTTCGATTTTTGGCCTATTCTTTAAACCTTCAAAAATTCGCCATAAAAAAACTATTGAAGCTAGGACCACGAAATTTCGAGGGTTTGTAGGAAAGAATAGGGAGCCCTTTCACACCAAAATTTGCGCAATTCTATCGAACCGTTTCGGAGATATTCGCGAGTTTTTGTTTTAGCATTACGGCGAAAAGGGGGGGACCCCCCCTGGTGAGGGGCGACTGCGGGGCATGGGGAGGAAGGCCGAAACCCTGTTAGGCCACGTTTCAAATTTCAAGTCGATCGGACAATTAGGGCCCGAGATATCGGGGGTCAAAGTTTGGCCCATTTCAGTCACCATTTCGGTGACCCCATCGAAATTTCGGTCCCTTGCGCCGGGGTCAAAAATTGAGCTACGAGAAAACGCTTGCGGGGGATTGTTCATGTGTCCGAATGGGAAGTGCTGTGTGAGCGGTTTGAAATTCGGTGCAACGGTTACAGGGAATTCTCGCGGCCGAAATGTGTCAAATTCGTGAACTTTGACCCTATGAAAGTCGGGTCCTATTGGGCCTAGAGAGAAACTTTTTTTTTTAAAATTGATCTACTCTTCGAGAGCAACATTTTGGCTATCTCGGATTTTTAAAATTCGCGAACGGAGTTTCTGCGGGGAATTTCCGTTCGATTTTTGGCCTATTCTTTAAACCTTCAAAAATTCGCCATAAAAAAACTATTGAAGCTAGGACCACGAAATTTGGAGGGTTTGTAGGAAAGAATAGGGAGCCCTTTCACACCAAAATTTGCGCAATTCTATCGAACCGTTTCGGAGATATTCGCGAGTTTTTGGTTTAGCATTACGGCGAAAAGGGGGGGACCCCCCCTGGTGAGGGGCGACTGCGGGGCATGGGGAGGAAGGCCGAAACCCTGTTAGGCCACGTTTCAAATTTCAAGTCGATCGGACAATTAGGGCCCGAGATATCGGGGGTCAAAGTTTGGCCCATTTCAGTCACCATTTCGGTGACCCCATCGAAATTTCGGTCCCTTGCGCCGGGGTCAAAAATTGAGCTACGAGAAAACGCTTGCGGGGGATTGTTCATGTGTCCGAATGGGAAGTGCTGTGTGAGCGGTTTGAAATTCGGTGCAACGGTTACAGGGAATTCTCGCGGCCGAAATGTGTCAAATTCGTGAACTTTGACCCTATGAAAGTCGGGTCCTATTGGGCCTAGAGAGAAACTTTTTTTTTTAAATTGATCTACTCTTCGAGAGCAACATTTTGGCTATCTCGGATTTTTAAAATTCGCGAAGGGAGTTTCTGCGGGGAATTTCCGTTCGATTTTTGGCCTATTCTTTAAACCTTCAAAAATTCGCCATAAAAAAACTATTGAAGCTAGGACCACGAAATTTGGAGGGTTTGTAGGAAAGAATAGGGAGCCCTTTCAGACCAAAATTTGCGCAATTCTATCGAACCGTTTCGGAGATATTCGCGAGTTTTTGGTTTAGCATTACGGCGAAAAGGGGGGGACCCCCCCTGGTGAGGGGCGACTGCGGGGCATGGGGAGGAAGGCCGAAACCCTGTTAGGCCACGTTTCAAATTTCAAGTCGATCGGACAATTAGGGCCCGAGATATCGGGGGTCAAAGTTTGGCCCATTTCAGTCACCATTTCGGTGACCCCATCGAAATTTCGGTCGCTTGCGCCGGGGTCAAAAATTGAGCTACGAGAAAACGCTTGCGGGGGATTGTTCATGTGTCCGAATGGGAAGTGCTGTGTGAGCGGTTTGAAATTCGGTGCAACGGTTACAGGGAATTCTCGCGGCCGAAATGTGTCAAATTCGTGAACTTTGACCCTATGAAAGTCGGGTCCTATTGGGCCTAGAGAGAAACTTTTTTTTTTAAAATTGATCTACTCTTCGAGAGCAACATTTTGGCTATCTCGGATTTTTAAAATTCGCGAAGGGAGTTTCTGCGGTGAATTTCCGTTCGATTTTTGGCCTATTCTTTAAACCTTCAAAAATTCGCCATAAAAAAACTATTGAAGCTAGGACCACGAAATTTGGAGGGTTTGTAGGAAAGAATAGGGAGCCCTTTCACACCAAAATTTGCGCAATTCTATCGAACCGTTTCGGAGATATTCGCGAGTTTTTGTTTTAGCATTACGGCGAAAAGGGGGGGACCCCCCCTGGTGAGGGGCGACTGCGGGGCATGGGGAGGAAGGCCGAAACCCTGTTAGGCCACGTTTCAAATTTCAAGTCGATCGGACAATTAGGGCCCGAGATATCGAGGGTCAAAGTTTGGCCCATTTCAGTCACCATTTCGGTGACCCCATCGAAATTTCGGTCGCTTGCGCCGGGGTCAAAAATTGAGCTACGAGAAAACGCTTGCGGGGGATTGTTCATGTGTCCGAATGGTAAGTGCTGTGTGAGCGGTTTGAAATTCGGTGCAACGGTTACAGGGAATTCTCGCGGCCGAAATGTGTCAAATTCGTGAACTTTGACCCTATGAAAGTCGGGTCCTGATGGGCCTAGAGAGAAACTTTTTTTTTTAAAATTGATCTACTCTTCGAGAGCAACATTTTGGCTATCTCGGATTTTTAAAATTCGCGAAGGGAGTTTCTGCGGGGAATTTCCGTTCGATTTTTGGCCTATTCTTTAAACCTTCAAAAATTCGCCATAAAAAAACTATTGAAGCTAGGACCACGAAATTTCGAGGGTTTGTAGGAAAGAATAGGGAGCCCTTTCACACCAAAATTTGCGCAATTCTATCGAACCGTTTCGGAGATATTCGCGAGTTTTTGTTTTAGCATTACGGCGAAAAGGGGGGGACCCCCCCTGGTGAGGGGCGACTGCGGGGCATGGGGAGGAAGGCCGAAACCCTGTTAGGCCACGTTTCAAATTTCAAGTCGATCGGACAATTAGGGCCCGAGATATCGGGGGTCAAAGTTTGGCCCATTTCAGTCACCATTTCGGTGACCCCATCGAAATTTCGGTCCCTTGCGCCGGGGTCAAAAATTGAGCTACGAGAAAACGCTTGCGGGGGATTGTTCATGTGTCCGAATGGGAAGTGCTGTGTGAGCGGTTTGAAATTCGGTGCAACGGTTACAGGGAATTCTCGCGGCCGAAATGTGTCAAATTCGTGAACTTTGACCCTATGAAAGTCGGGTCCTATTGGGCCTAGAGAGAAACTTTTTTTTTTAAAATTGATCTACTCTTAGAGAGCAACATTTTGGCTATCTCGGATTTTTAAAATTCGCGAACGGAGTTTCTGCGGGGAATTTCCGTTCGATTTTTGGCCTATTCTTTAAACCTTCAAAAATTCGCCATAAAAAAACTATTGAAGCTAGGACCACGAAATTTGGAGGGTTTGTAGGAAAGAATAGGGAGCCCTTTCACACCAAAATTTGCGCAATTCTATCGAACCGTTTCGGAGATATTCGCGAGTTTTTGGTTTAGCATTACGGCGAAAAGGGGGGGACCCCCCCTGGTGAGGGGCGACTGCGGGGCATGGGGAGGAAGGCCGAAACCCTGTTAGGCCACGTTTCAAATTTCAAGTCGATCGGACAATTAGGGCCCGAGATATCGGGGGTCAAAGTTTGGCCCATTTCAGTCACCATTTCGGTGACCCCATCGAAATTTCGGTCCCTTGCGCCGGGGTCAAAAATTGAGCTACGAGAAAACGCTTGCGGGGGATTGTTCATGTGTCCGAATGGGAAGTGCTGTGTGAGCGGTTTGAAATTCGGTGCAACGGTTACAGGGAATTCTCGCGGCCGAAATGTGTCAAATTCGTGAACTTTGACCCTATGAAAGTCGGGTCCTATTGGGCCTAGAGAGAAACTTTTTTTTTTAAAATTGATCTACTCTTAGAGAGCAACATTTTGGCTATCTCGGATTTTTAAAATTCGCGAACGGAGTTTCTGCGGGGAATTTCCGTTCGATTTTTGGCCTATTCTTTAAACCTTCAAAAATTCGCCATAAAAAAACTATTGAAGCTAGGACCACGAAATTTGGAGGGTTTGTAGGAAAGAATAGGGAGCCCTTTCACACCAAAATTTGCGCAATTCTATCGAACCGTTTCGGAGATATTCGCGAGTTTTTGGTTTAGCATTACGGCGAAAAGGGGGGGACCCCCCCTGGTGAGGGGCGACTGCGGGGCATGGGGAGGAAGGCCGAAACCCTGTTAGGCCACGTTTCAAATTTCAAGTCGATCGGACAATTAGGGCCCGAGATATCGGGGGTCAAAGTTTGGCCCATTTCAGTCACCATTTCGGTGACCCCATCGAAATTTCGGTCCCTTGCGCCGGGGTCAAAAATTGAGCTACGAGAAAACGCTTGCGGGGGATTGTTCATGTGTCCGAATGGGAAGTGCTGTGTGAGCGGTTTGAAATTCGGTGCAACGGTTACAGGGAATTCTCGCGGCCGAAATGTGTCAAATTCGTGAACTTTGACCCTATGAAAGTCGGGTCCTATTGGGCCTAGAGAGAAACTTTTTTTTTTTAAATTGATCTACTCTTCGAGAGCAACATTTTGGCTATCTCGGATTTTTAAAATTCGCGAAGGGAGTTTCTGCGGGGAATTTCCGTTCGATTTTTGGCCTATTCTTTAAACCTTCAAAAATTCGCCATAAAAAAACTATTGAAGCTAGGACCACGAAATTTGGAGGGTTTGTAGGAAAGAATAGGGAGCCCATTCACACCAAAATTTGCGCAATTCTATCGAACCGTTTCGGAGATATTCGCGAGTTTTTGTTTTAGCATTACGGCGAAAAGGGGGGGACCCCCCCTGGTGAGGGGCGACTGCGGGTCATGGGGAGGAAGGCCGAAACCCTGTTAGGCCACGTTTCAAATTTCAAGTCGATCGGACAATTAGGGCCCGAGATATCGAGGGTCAAAGTTTGGCCCATTTCAGTCACCATTTCGGTGACCCCATCGAAATTTCGGTCGCTTGCGCCGGGGTCAAAAATTGAGCTACGAGAAAACGCTTGCGGGGGATTGTTCATGTGTCCGAATGGTAAGTGCTGTGTGAGCGGTTTGAAATTCGGTGCAACGGTTACAGGGAATTCTCGCGGCCGAAATGTGTCAAATTCGTGAACTTTGACCCTATGAAAGTCGGGTCCTGATGGGCCTAGAGAGAAACTTTTTTTTTTAAAATTGATCTACTCTTCGAGAGCAACATTTTGGCTATCTCAGATTTTTAAAATTCGCGAAGGGAGTTTCTGCGGGGAATTTCCGTTCGATTTTTGGCCTATTCTTTAAACCTTCAAAAATTCGCCATAAAAACACTATTGAAGCTAGGACCACGAAATTTGGAGGGTTTGTAGGAAAGAATAGGGAGCCCTTTCACACCAAAATTTGCGCAATTCTATCGAACCGTTTCGGAGATATTCGCGAGTTTTTGTTTTAGCATTACGGCGAAAAGGGGGGGACCCCCCCTGGTGAGGGGCGACTGCGGGGCATGGGGAGGAAGGCCGAAACCCTGTTAGGCCACGTTTCAAATTTCAAGTCGATCGGACAATTAGGGCCCGAGATATCGAGGGTCAAAGTTTGGCCCATTTCCGTGACCCTTTCCGTGACCCCATCGAAATTTCGGTCGCTTGCGCCGGCGTCAACGGAAATGGTGACTGAAATGGGCCAAAATTTGACCCCCCATATCTCGGGCCCTAATTGTCCGATGGACTTGAAATTTGAAACGTGGCCTAACAGGGTTTCGGCCTTCCTCCCCATGCCCCGCAGTCGCCCCTCACCAGGGGGGGTCCCCCCCTTTTCGCCGTAATGCTAAACCAAAAACTCGCGAATATCTCCGAAACGGTTCGATAGAATTGCGCAAATTTTGGTGTGAAAGGGCTCCCTATTCTTTCCTACAAACCCTCCAAATTTCGTGGTCCTAGCTTCAATAGTTTTTTTATGGCGAATTTTTGAAGGTTTAAAGAATAGGCCAAAAATCGAACGGAAATTCCCCGCAGAAACTCCCTTCGCGAATTTTAAAAATCCGAGATAGCCAAAATGTTGCTCTCGAAGAGTAGATCAATTTTAAAAAAAAAAGTTTCTCTCTAGGCCCAATAGGACCCGACTTTCATAGGGTCAAAGTTCACGAATTTGACACATTTCGGCCGCGAGAATTCCCTGTAACCGTTGCACCGAATTTCAAACCGCTCACACAGCACTTCCCATTCGGACACATGAACAATCCCCCGCAAGCGTTTTCTCGTAGCTCAATTTTTGACCCCGGCGCAAGCGACCGAAATTTCGATGGGGTCACGGAAATGGTGACTGAAATGGGCCAAACTTTGACCCCCGATATCTCGGGCCGTAATTGTCCGATCGACTTGAAATTTGAAACGTGGCCTAACAGGGTTTCGGCCTTCCTCCCCATGCCCCGCAGTCGCCCCTCACCAGGGGGGGTCCCCCCCTTTTCGCCGTAATGCTAAAACAAAAACTCGCGAATATCTCCGAAACGGTTCAATAGAATTGCGCAAATTTTGGTGTGAAAGGGCTCCCTATTCTTTCCTACAAACCCTCCAAATTTCGTGGTCCTAGCTTCAATAGTTTTTTTATGGCGAATTTTTGAAGGTTTAAAGAATAGGCCAAAAATCGAACGGAAATTCCCCGCAGAAACTCCCTTCGCGAATTTTAAAAATCCGAGATAGCCAAAATGTTGCTCTCGAAGAGTAGATTAATTTTAAAAAAAAAAGTTTCTCTCTAGGCCCAATAGGACCCGACTTTCATAGGGTCAAAGTTCACGAATTTGACACATTTCGGCCGCGAGAATTCCCTGTAACCGTTGCACCGAATTTCAATCCGCTCACACAGCACTTACCATTCGGACACATGAACAATCCCCCGCAAGCGTTTTCTCGTAGCTCAATTTTTGACCCCGGCGCAAGCGACCGAAATTTCGATGGGGTCACGGAAATGGTGACTGAAATGGGCCAAAATTTGACCCCCGATATCTCGGGCCCTAATTGTCCGATCGACTTGAAATTTGAAACGTGGCCTAACAGGGTTTCGGCCTTCCTCCCCATGCCCCGCAGTCGCCCCTCACCAGGGGGGGTCCCCCCCTTTTCGCCGTAATGCTAAAACAAAAACTCGCGAATATCTCCGAAACGGTTCAATAGAATTGCGCAAATTTTGGTGTGAAAGGGCTCCCTATTCTTTCCTACAAACCCTCCAAATTTCGTGGTCCTAGCTTCAATAGTTTTTTTATGGCGAATTTTTGAAGGTTTAAAGAATAGGCCAAAAATCGAACGGAAATTCCCCGCAGAAACTCCCTTCGCGAATTTTAAAAATCCGAGATAGCCAAAATGTTGCTCTCAAAGAGTAGATTAATTTAAAAAAAAAAGTTTCTCTCTAGGCCCAATAGGACCCGACTTTCATAGGGTCAAAGTTCACGAATTTGACACATTTCGGCCGCGAGAATTCCCTGTAACCGTTGCACCGAATTTCAAACCGCTCACACAGCACTTACCATTCGGACACATGAACAATCCCCCGCAAGCGTTTTCTCGTAGCTCAATTTTTGACCCCGGCGCAAGCGACCGAAATTTCGATGGGGTCACCGAAATGGTGACTGAAATGGGCCAAACTTTGACCCCCGATATCTCGGGCCCTAATTGTCCGACCGACTTGAAATTTGAAACGTGGCCTAACAGGGTTTCGGCCTTCCTCCCCATGCCCCGCAGTCGCCCCTCACCAGGGGGGGTCCCCCCCTTTTCGCCGTAATGCTAAACCAAAAACTCGCGAATATCTCCGAAACGGTTCGATAGAATTGCGCAAATTTTGGTGTGAAAGGGCTCCCTATTCTTTCCTACAAACCCTCCAAATTTCGTGGTCCTAGCTTCAATAGTTTTTTTATGGCGAATTTTTGAAGGTTTAAAGAATAGGCCAAAAATCGAACGGAAATTCCCCGCAGAAACTCCCTTCGCGAATTTTAAAAATCCGAGATAGCCAAAATGTTGCTCTCGAAGAGTAGATCAATTTAAAAAAAAAAAGTTTCTCTCTAGGCCCAATAGGACCCGACTTTCATAGGGTCAAAGTTCACGAATTTGACACATTTCGGCCGCGAGAATTCCCTGTAACCGTTGCACCGAATTTCAAACCGCTCACACAGCACTTCCCATTCGGACACATGAACAATCTCCCGCAAGCGTTTTCTCGTAGCTCAATTTTTGACCCCGGCGCAAGCGACCGAAATTTCGATGGGGTCACGGAAATGGTGACTGAAATGGGCCAAACTTTGACCCCCGATATCTCGGGCCCTAATTGTCCGATCGACTTGAAATTTGAAACGTGGCCTAACAGGGTTTCGGCCTTCCTCCCCATGCCCCGCAGTCGCCCCTCACCAGGGGGGGTCCCCCCCTTTTCGCCGTAATGCTAAAACAAAAACTCGCGAATATCTCCGAAACGGTTCGATAGAATTGCGCAAATTTTGGTGTGAAAGGGCTCCCTATTCTTTCCTACAAACCCTCCAAATTTCGTGGTCCTAGCTTCAATAGTTTTTTTATGGCGAATTTTTGAAGGTTTAAAGAATAGGCCAAAAATCGAACGGAAATTCCCCGCAGAAACTCCCTTCGCGAATTTTAAAAATCCGAGATAGCCAAAATGTTGCTCTCGAAGAGTAGATTAATTTTAAAAAAAAAAGTTTCTCTCTAGGCCCAATAGGACCCGACTTTCATAGGGTCAAAGTTCACGAATTTGACACATTTCGGCCGCGAGAATTCCCTGTAACCGTTGCACCGAATTTCAATCCGCTCACACAGCACTTACCATTCGGACACATGAACAATCCCCCGCAAGCGTTTTCTCGTAGCTCAATTTTTGACCCCGGCGCAAGCGACCGAAATTTCGATGGGGTCACGGAAATGGTGACTGAAATGGGCCAAAATTTGACCCCCGATATCTCGGGCCCTAATTGTCCGATCGACTTGAAATTTGAAACGTGGCCTAACAGGGTTTCGGCCTTCCTCCCCATGCCCCGCAGTCGCCCCTCACCAGGGGGGGTCCCCCCCTTTTCGCCGTAATGCTAAAACAAAAACTCGCGAATATCTCCGAAACGGTTCAATAGAATTGCGCAAATTTTGGTGTGAAAGGGCTCCCTATTCTTTCCTACAAACCCTCCAAATTTCGTGGTCCTAGCTTCAATAGTTTTTTTATGGCGAATTTTTGAAGGTTTAAAGAATAGGCCAAAAATCGAACGGAAATTCCCCGCAGAAACTCCGTTCGCGAATTTTAAAAATCCGAGATAGCCAAAATGTTGCTCTCGAAGAGTAGATCAATTTTAAAAAAAAAAGTTTCTCTCTAGGCCCAATAGGACCCGACTTTCATAGGGTCAAAGTTCACGAATTTGACACATTTCGGCCGCGAGAATTCCCTGTAACCGTTGCACCGAATTTCAAACCGCTCACACAGCACTTACCATTCGGACACATGAACAATCCCCCGCAAGCGTTTTCTCGTAGCTCAATTTTTGACCCCGGCGCAAGCGACCGAAATTTCGATGGGGTCACCGAAATGGTGACTGAAATGGGCCAAACTTTGACCCCCGATATCTCGGGCCCTAATTGTCCGATCGACTTGAAATTTGAAACGTGGCCTAACAGGGTTTCGGCCTTCCTCCCCATGCCCCGCAGTCGCCCCTCACCAGGGGGGGTCCCCCCCTTTTCGCCGTAATGCTAAAACAAAAACTCGCGAATATCTCCGAAACGGTTCAATAGAATTGCGCAAATTTTGGTGTGAAAGGGCTCCCTATTCTTTCCTACAAACCCTCCAAATTTCGTGGTCCTAGCTTCAATAGTTTTTTTATGGCGAATTTTTGAAGGTTTAAAGAATAGGCCAAAAATCGAACGGAAATTCCCCGCAGAAACTCCGTTCGCGAATTTTAAAAATCCGAGATAGCCAAAATGTTGCTCTCGAAGAGTAGATTAATTTTAAAAAAAAAGTTTCTCTCTAGGCCCAATAGGACCCGACTTTCATAGGGTCAAAGTTCACGAATTTGACACATTTCGGCCGCGAGAATTCCCTGTAACCGTTGCACCGAATTTCAATCCGCTCACACAGCACTTACCATTCGGACACATGAACAATCCCCCGCAAGCGTTTTCTCGTAGCTCAATTTTTGACCCCGGCGCAAGCGACCGAAATTTCGATGGGGTCACGGAAATGGTGACTGAAATGGGCCAAAATTTGACCCCCGATATCTCGGGCCCTAATTGTCCGATCGACTTGAAATTTGAAACGTGGCCTAACAGGGTTTCGGCCTTCCTCCCCATGCCCCGCAGTCGCCCCTCACCAGGGGGGGTCCCCCCCTTTTCGCCGTAATGCTAAAACAAAAACTCGCGAATATCTCCGAAACGGTTCGATAGAATTGCGCAAATTTTGGTGTGAAAGGGCTCCCTATTCTTTCCTACAAACCCTCCAAATTTCGTGGTCCTAGCTTCAATAGTTTTTTTATGGCGAATTTTTGAAGGTTTAAAGAATAGGCCAAAAATCGAACGGAAATTCCCCGCAGAAACTCCCTTCGCGAATTTTAAAAATCCGAGATAGCCAAAATGTTGCTCTCGAAGAGTAGATTAATTTAAAAAAAAAAAGTTTCTCTCTAGGCCCAATAGGACCCGACTTTCATAGGGTCAAAGTTCACGAATTTGACACATTTCGGCCGCGAGAATTCCCTGTAACCGTTGCACCGAATTTCAAACCGCTCACACAGCACTTACCATTCGGACACATGAACAATCCCCCGCAAGCGTTTTCTCGTAGCTCAATTTTTGACCCCGGCGCAAGCGACCGAAATTTCGATGGGGTCACCGAAATGGTGACTGAAATGGGCCAAACTTTGACCCCCGATATCTCGGGCCCTAATTGTCCGATCGACTTGAAATTTGAAACGTGGCCTAACAGGGTTTCGGCCTTCCTCCCCATGCCCCGCAGTCGCCCCTCACCAGGGGGGGTCCCCCCCTTTTCGCCGTAATGCTAAACCAAAAACTCGCGAATATCTCCGAAACGGTTCGATAGAATTGCGCAAATTTTGGTGTGAAAGGGCTCCCTATTCTTTCCTACAAACCCTCCAAATTTCGTGGTCCTAGCTTCAATAGTTTTTTTATGGCGAATTTTTGAAGGTTTAAAGAATAGGCCAAAAATCGAACGGAAATTCCCCGCAGAAACTCCGTTCGCGAATTTTAAAAATCCGAGATAGCCAAAATGTTGCTCTCGAAGAGTAGATCAATTTTAAAAAAAAAAGTTTCTCTCTAGGCCCAATAGGACCCGACTTTCATAGGGTCAAAGTTCACGAATTTGACACATTTCGGCCGCGAGAATTCCCTGTAACCGTTGCACCGAATTTCAAACCGCTCACACAGCACTTCCCATTCGGACACATGAACAATCCCCCGCAAGCGTTTTCTCGTAGCTCAATTTTTGACCCCGGCGCAAGCGACCGAAATTTCGATGGGGTCACGGAAATGGTGACTGAAATGGGCCAAACTTTGACCCCCGATATCTCGGGCCCTAATTGTCCGATCGACTTGAAATTTGAAACGTGGCCTAACAGGGTTTCGGCCTTCCTCCCCATGCCCCGCAGTCGCCCCTCACCAGGGGGGGTCCCCCCCTTTTCGCCGTAATGCTAAAACAAAAACTCGCGAATATCTCCGAAACGGTTCAATAGAATTGCGCAAATTTTGGTGTGAAAGGGCTCCCTATTCTTTCCTACAAACCCTCCAAATTTCGTGGTCCTAGCTTCAATAGTTTTTTTATGGCGAATTTTTGAAGGTTTAAAGAATAGGCCAAAAATCGAACGGAAATTCCCCGCAGAAACTCCCTTCGCGAATTTTAAAAATCCGAGATAGCCAAAATGTTGCTCTCGAAGAGTAGATCAATTTTAAAAAAAAAAGTTTCTCTCTAGGCCCAATAGGACCCGACTTTCATAGGGTCAAAGTTCACGAATTTGACACATTTCGGCCGCGAGAATTCCCTGTAACCGTTGCACCGAATTTCAAACCGCTCACACAGCACTTACCATTCGGACACATGAACAATCCCCCGCAAGCGTTTTCTCGTAGCTCAATTTTTGACCCCGGCGCAAGCGACCGAAATTTCGATGGGGTCACCGAAATGGTGACTGAAATGGGCCAAACTTTGACCCCCGATATCTCGGGCCCTAATTGTCCGATCGACTTGAAATGTGAAACGTGGCCTAACAGGGTTTCGGCCTTCCTCCCCATGCCCCGCAGTCGCCCCTCACCAGGGGGGGTCCCCCCCTTTTCGCCGTAATGCTAAAACAAAAACTCGCGAATATCTCCGAAACGGTTCGATAGAATTGCGCAAATTTTGGTGTGAAAGGGCTCCCTATTCTTTCCTACAAACCCTCCAAATTTCGTGGTCCTAGCTTCAATAGTTTTTTTATGGCGAATTTTTGAAGGTTTAAAGAATAGGCCAAAAATCGAACGGAAATTCCCCGCAGAAACTCCCTTCGCGAATTTTAAAAATCCGAGATAGCCAAAATGTTGCTCTCGAAGAGTAGATCAATTTTAAAAAAAAAAGTTTCTCTCTAGGCCCAATAGGACCCGACTTTCATAGGGTCAAAGTTCACGAATTTGACACATTTCGGCCGCGAGAATTCCCTGTAACCGTTGCTCCGAATTTAAAACCGCTCACACAGTACCTCCCATTTATGGACCTAATTAAACCTACAAAGGCATTTCCTCCCAACTCAATTTTTGCGACTTCATGGTCCGACCCTATATTCAATGTTAAGTGTATGGGAGCAAACCGTTTAAATAAAGATATCGGCTTGAAACTTTATGAGCGTCTTTAGTCCCCGGAATGCATTCGATTGCAGCAAGAGGATTCAAAATCGCTTCATTAGTTCTCTTCGTATAACGTTAAATGTGCGAAATCGTCGTTTCTCGGGGAGAAAACGCGTTTTCGCATATGCTTTCGAATTTTAAGGGAACGGCTGCACGGATTTTGAAACCGCTTTCACAGAACCTCGCATTTAGGGGACTGAACAAGCCTATAAAAGCATTTCCTCCTATCTCAATTTTTGCGACTTCATGGTACGACCCTATATTCAATGTTAAGTGTATGGGAGCAAACCGTTTAAATAAAGATATCGGCCTGAAACTTTATCAGGGTCTTTAGTCCCCGGAATGCATTCGATTGCAGCAAGAGGATTCAAAATCGCTTCATTAGTTCTCTTCGTATAACGTTAAATGTGCGAAATCGTCGTTTCTCCGCGAGAAAACGCGTTTTCGCATATGCTTTCGAATTTTAAGGGAACGGCTGCACGGATTTTGAAACCGCTTTCACAGAACCTCGCATTTAGGGGACTGAACATGCCTATAAACGCATTTCCTCCTATCTCAATTTTTGCGACTTCATGGTTCGACCCTATATTCAATGTTAAGTGTATGGGAGCGAACCGTTTAAATAAAGATATCGGCCTGAAACTTTATCAGCGTCTTTAGTCCCCGGAATGCATTCGATTGCAGCAAGAGCATTCAAAATCGCTTCATTAGTTCTCTTCGTATAACGTTAAATGTGCGAAATCGTCGTTTCTCGGCGAGAAAACGCGTTTTCGCATATGCTTTCGAATTTTAAGGGAACGGCTGCACGGATTTTGAAACCGCTTTCACAGAACCTCGCATTTAGGGGACTGAACATGCCTATAAACGCATTTCCTCCTATCTCAATTTTTGCGACTTCATGGTTCGACCCTATATTCAATGTTAAGTGTATGGGAGCGAACCGTTTAAATAAAGATATCGGCCTGAAACTTTATCAGCGTCTTTAGTCCCCGGAATGCATTCGATTGCAGCAAGAGCATTCAAAATCGCTTCATTAGTTCTCTTCGTATAACGTTAAATGTGCGAAATCGTCGTTTCTCGGCGAGAAAACGCGTTTTCGCATATGCTTTCGAATTTTAAGGGAACGGCTGCACGGATTTTGAAACCGCTTTCACAGAACCTCGCATTTAGGGGACTGAACAAGCCTATAAAAGCATTTCCTCCTATCTCAATTTTTGCGACTTCATGGTACGACCCTATATTCAATGTTAAGTGTATGGGAGCAAACCGTTTAAATAAAGATATCGGCTTGAAACTTTATCAGCGTCTTTAGTCCCCGGAATGCATTCGATTGCAGCAAGAGGATTCAAAATCGCTTCATTAGTTCTCTTCGTATAACGTTAAATGTGCGAAATCGTCGTTTCTCGGTGAGAAAACGCGTTTTCGCATATGCTTTCGAATTTTAAGGGAACGGCTGCACGGATTTTGAAACCGCTTTCACAGAACCTCGCATTTAGGGGACTGAACAAGCCTATAAAAGCATTTCCTCCTATCTCAATTTTTGCGACTTCAATGTACGACCCTATATTCAATGTTAAGTGTATGGGAGCAAACCGTTTAAATAAAGATATCGGCCTGAAACTTTATCAGCGTCTTTAGTCCCCGGAATGCATTCGATTGCAGCAAGAGGATTCAAAATCGCTTCATTAGTTCTCTTCGTATAACGTTAAATGTGCGAAATCGTCGTTTCTCGGGGAGAAAACGCGTTTTCGCATATGCTTTCGAATTGTAAGGGAACGGCTGCACGGATTTTGAAACCGCTTTCACAGAACCTCGCATTTAGGGGACTGAACATGCCTATAAACGCATTTCCTCCTATCTCAATTTTTGCGACTTCATGGTTCGACCCTATATTCAATGTTAAGTGTATGGGAGCAAACCGTTTAAATAAAGATATCGGCCTGAAACTTTATCAGCGTCTTTAGTCCCCGGAATGCATTCGATTGCAGCAAGAGGATTCAAAATCGCTTCATTAGTTCCCTTCGTATAACGTTAAATGTGCGAAATCGTCGTTTCTCCGCGAGATAACGCGTTTTCGCATATGCTTTCGAATTTTAAGGGAACGGCTGCACGGATTTTGAAACCGCTTTCACAGAACCTCGCATTTAGGGGACTGAACATGCCTATAAACGCATTTCCTCCTATCTCAATTTTTGCGACTTCATGGTTCGACCCTATATTCAATGTTAAGTGTATGGGAGCAAACCGTTTAAATGAAGATATCGGTCTGAATCTTTATCAGCGTCTTTAGTCCCCGGAATGCATTCGATTGCAGCAAGAGGATTCAAAATCGCTTCATAATTTCTCTTGGTGTAACGTCAAATTTGCGAGAAACGCCGGACGGAATTTCAAACCGCTTACGTTGTACCTCGCATTTAGGGGTCTGATGAAGGCTATTAAAGCATTTCCTCCTATCTCAATTTTTGCGACCTGGGGTCATTGACCGCACTTCCAATGCATAGTTAATGGGAGCTTCAATAGTAACGGTAGCGGAGCAAAAATTCGATGTTCATGTGTCAAATTTCGAAACTTTGGCCCTATCAAATTCGGGTCCTATTGGGCCTGGAGAGAAACTTTTTTTTTTAAAATTGATGTACTCTTCGAGAGCAACATTTTGGCTATCTCGGATTTTTAAAATTCGCGAACGGAGTTTCTGCGGGGAATTTCCGTTCGATTTTTGGCCTATTCTTTAAACCTTCAAAAATTCGCCATAAAAAAACTATTGAAGCTAGGACCACGAAATTTGGAGGGTTTGTAGGAAAGAATAGGGAGCCCTTTCACACCAAAATTTGCGCAATTCTATCGAACCGTTTCGGAGATATTCGCGAGTTTTTGGTTTAGCATTACGGCGAAAAGGGGGGGACCCCCCCTGGTGAGGGGCGACTGCGGGGCATGGGGAGGAAGGCCGAAACCCTGTTAGGCCACGTTTCAAATTTCAAGTCGATCGGACAATTAGGGCCCGAGATATCGGGGGTCAAAGTTTGGCCCATTTCAGTCACCATTTCCGTGACCCCATCGAAATTTCGGTCGCTTGCGCCGGGGTCAAAAATTGAGCTACGAGAAAACGCTTGCGGGGGATTGTTCATGTGTCCGAATGGGAAGTGCTGTGTGAGCGGTTTGAAATTCGGTGCAACGGTTACAGGGAATTCTCGCGGCCGAAATGTGTCAAATTCGTGAACTTTGACCCTATGAAAGTCAGATCCTATTGGGCCTAGAGAGAAACTTTTTTTTTTAAAATTGATCTACTCTTCGAGAGCAACATTTTGGCTATCTCGGATTTTTAAAATTCGCGAACGGAGTTTCCGCGGGGAATTTCCGTTCGATTTTTGGCCTATTCTTTAAACCTTCAAAAATTCGCCATAAAAAAACTATTGAAGCTAGGACCACGAAATTTGGAGGGTTTGTAGGAAAGAATAGGGAGCCCTTTCAGACCAAAATTTGCGCAATTCTATCGAACCGTTTCGGAGATATTCGCGAGTTTTTGGTTTAGCATTACGGCGAAAAGGGGGGGACCCCCCCTGGTGAGGGGCGACTGCGGGGCATGGGGAGGAAGGCCGAAACCCTGTTAGGCCACGTTTCAAATTTCAAGTCGATCGGACAATTAGGGCCCGAGATATCGGGGGTCAAAGTTTGGCCCATTTCAGTCACCATTTCGGTGACCCCATCGAAATTTCGGTCGCTTGCGCCGGGGTCAAAAATTGAGCTACGAGAAAACGCTTGCGGGGGATTGTTCATGTGTCCGAATGGGAAGTGCTGTGTGAGCGGTTTGAAATTCGGTGCAACGGTTACAGGGAATTCTCGCGGCCGAAATGTGTCAAATTCGTGAACTTTGACCCTATGAAAGTCGGGTCCTATTGGGCCTAGAGAGAAACTTTTTTTTTTAAAATTGATCTACTCTTCGAGAGCAACATTTTGGCTATCTCGGATTTTTAAAATTCGCGAAGGGAGTTTCTGCGGGGAATTTCCGTTCGATTTTTGGCCTATTCTTTAAACCTTCAAAAATTCGCCATAAAAAAACTATTGAAGCTAGGACCACGAAATTTGGAGGGTTTGTAGGAAAGAATAGGGAGCCCTTTCACACCAAAATTTGCGCAATTCTATCGAACCGTTTCGGAGATATTCGCGAGTTTTTGTTTTAGCATTACGGCGAAAAGGGGGGGACCCCCCCTGGTGAGGGGCGACTGCGGGGCATGGGGAGGAAGGCCGAAACCCTGTTAGGCCACGTTTCAAATTTCAAGTCGATCGGACAATTAGGGCCCGAGATATCGAGGGTCAAAGTTTGGCCCATTTCAGTCACCATTTCGGTGACCCCATCGAAATTTCGGTCGCTTGCGCCGGGGTCAAAAATTGAGCTACGAGAAAACGCTTGCGGGGGATTGTTCATGTGTCCGAATGGTAAGTGCTGTGTGAGCGGTTTGAAATTCGGTGCAACGGTTACAGGGAATTCTCGCGGCCGAAATGTGTCAAATTCGTGAACTTTGACCCTATGAAAGTCGGGTCCTGATGGGCCTAGAGAGAAACTTTTTTTTTTAAAATTGATCTACTCTTCGAGAGCAACATTTTGGCTATCTCGGATTTTTAAAATTCGCGAAGGGAGTTTCTGCGGGGAATTTCCGTTCGATTTTTGGCCTATTCTTTAAACCTTCAAAAATTCGCCATAAAAAAACTATTGAAGCTAGGACCACGAAATTTCGAGGGTTTGTAGGAAAGAATAGGGAGCCCTTTCACACCAAAATTTGCGCAATTCTATCGAACCGTTTCGGAGATATTCGCGAGTTTTTGTTTTAGCATTACGGCGAAAAGGGGGGGACCCCCCCTGGTGAGGGGCGACTGCGGGGCATGGGGAGGAAGGCCGAAACCCTGTTAGGCCACGTTTCAAATTTCAAGTCGATCGGACAATTAGGGCCCGAGATATCGGGGGTCAAAGTTTGGCCCATTTCAGTCACCATTTCGGTGACCCCATCGAAATTTCGGTCCCTTGCGCCGGGGTCAAAAATTGAGCTACGAGAAAACGCTTGCGGGGGATTGTTCATGTGTCCGAATGGGAAGTGCTGTGTGAGCGGTTTGAAATTCGGTGCAACGGTTACAGGGAATTCTCGCGGCCGAAATGTGTCAAATTCGTGAACTTTGACCCTATGAAAGTCGGGTCCTATTGGGCCTAGAGAGAAACTTTTTTTTTTAAAATTGATCTACTCTTCGAGAGCAACATTTTGGCTATCTCGGATTTTTAAAATTCGCGAACGGAGTTTCTGCGGGGAATTTCCGTTCGATTTTTGGCCTATTCTTTAAACCTTCAAAAATTCGCCATAAAAAAACTATTGAAGCTAGGACCACGAAATTTGGAGGGTTTGTAGGAAAGAATAGGGAGCCCTTTCACACCAAAATTTGCGCAATTCTATCGAACCGTTTCGGAGATATTCGCGAGTTTTTGGTTTAGCATTACGGCGAAAAGGGGGGGACCCCCCCTGGTGAGGGGCGACTGCGGGGCATGGGGAGGAAGGCCGAAACCCTGTTAGGCCACGTTTCAAATTTCAAGTCGATCGGACAATTAGGGCCCGAGATATCGGGGGTCAAAGTTTGGCCCATTTCAGTCACCATTTCGGTGACCCCATCGAAATTTCGGTCCCTTGCGCCGGGGTCAAAAATTGAGCTACGAGAAAACGCTTGCGGGGGATTGTTCATGTGTCCGAATGGGAAGTGCTGTGTGAGCGGTTTGAAATTCGGTGCAACGGTTACAGGGAATTCTCGCGGCCGAAATGTGTCAAATTCGTGAACTTTGACCCTATGAAAGTCGGGTCCTATTGGGCCTAGAGAGAAACTTTTTTTTTTTAAATTGATCTACTCTTCGAGAGCAACATTTTGGCTATCTCGGATTTTTAAAATTCGCGAAGGGAGTTTCTGCGGGGAATTTCCGTTCGATTTTTGGCCTATTCTTTAAACCTTCAAAAATTCGCCATAAAAAAACTATTGAAGCTAGGACCACGAAATTTGGAGGGTTTGTAGGAAAGAATAGGGAGCCCTTTCAGACCAAAATTTGCGCAATTCTATCGAACCGTTTCGGAGATATTCGCGAGTTTTTGGTTTAGCATTACGGCGAAAAGGGGGGGACCCCCCCTGGTGAGGGGCGACTGCGGGGCATGGGGAGGAAGGCCGAAACCCTGTTAGGCCACGTTTCAAATTTCAAGTCGATCGGACAATTAGGGCCCGAGATATCGGGGGTCAAAGTTTGGCCCATTTCAGTCACCATTTCGGTGACCCCATCGAAATTTCGGTCGCTTGCGCCGGGGTCAAAAATTGAGCTACGAGAAAACGCTTGCGGGGGATTGTTCATGTGTCCGAATGGGAAGTGCTGTGTGAGCGGTTTGAAATTCGGTGCAACGGTTACAGGGAATTCTCGCGGCCGAAATGTGTCAAATTCGTGAACTTTGACCCTATGAAAGTCGGGTCCTATTGGGCCTAGAGAGAAACTTTTTTTTTTAAAATTGATCTACTCTTCGAGAGCAACATTTTGGCTATCTCGGATTTTTAAAATTCGCGAAGGGAGTTTCTGCGGGGAATTTCCGTTCGATTTTTGGCCTATTCTTTAAACCTTCAAAAATTCGCCATAAAAAAACTATTGAAGCTAGGACCACGAAATTTGGAGGGTTTGTAGGAAAGAATAGGGAGCCCTTTCACACCAAAATTTGCGCAATTCTATCGAACCGTTTCGGAGATATTCGCGAGTTTTTGTTTTAGCATTACGGCGAAAAGGGGGGGACCCCCCCTGGTGAGGGGCGACTGCGGGGCATGGGGAGGAAGGCCGAAACCCTGTTAGGCCACGTTTCAAATTTCAAGTCGATCGGACAATTAGGGCCCGAGATATCGAGGGTCAAAGTTTGGCCCATTTCAGTCACCATTTCGGTGACCCCATCGAAATTTCGGTCGCTTGCGCCGGGGTCAAAAATTGAGCTACGAGAAAACGCTTGCGGGGGATTGTTCATGTGTCCGAATGGTAAGTGCTGTGTGAGCGGTTTGAAATTCGGTGCAACGGTTACAGGGAATTCTCGCGGCCGAAATGTGTCAAATTCGTGAACTTTGACCCTATGAAAGTCGGGTCCTGATGGGCCTAGAGAGAAACTTTTTTTTTTAAAATTGATCTACTCTTCGAGAGCAACATTTTGGCTATCTCGGATTTTTAAAATTCGCGAAGGGAGTTTCTGCGGGGAATTTCCGTTCGATTTTTGGCCTATTCTTTAAACCTTCAAAAATTCGCCATAAAAAAACTATTGAAGCTAGGACCACGAAATTTCGAGGGTTTGTAGGAAAGAATAGGGAGCCCTTTCACACCAAAAGTTGCGCAATTCTATCGAACCGTTTCGGAGATATTCGCGAGTTTTTGTTTTAGCATTACGGCGAAAAGGGGGGGACCCCCCCTGGTGAGGGGCGACTGCGGGGCATGGGGAGGAAGGCCGAAACCCTGTTAGGCCACGTTTCAAATTTCAAGTCGATCGGACAATTAGGGCCCGAGATATCGGGGGTCAAAGTTTGGCCCATTTCAGTCACCATTTCGGTGACCCCATCGAAATTTCGGTCCCTTGCGCCGGGGTCAAAAATTGAGCTACGAGAAAACGCTTGCGGGGGATTGTTCATGTGTCCGAATGGGAAGTGCTGTGTGAGCGGTTTGAAATTCGGTGCAACGGTTACAGGGAATTCTCGCGGCCGAAATGTGTCAAATTCGTGAACTTTGACCCTATGAAAGTCGGGTCCTATTGGGCCTAGAGAGAAACTTTTTTTTTTAAAATTGATCTACTCTTAGAGAGCAACATTTTGGCTATCTCGGATTTTTAAAATTCGCGAACGGAGTTTCTGCGGGGAATTTCCGTTCGATTTTTGGCCTATTCTTTAAACCTTCAAAAATTCGCCATAAAAAAACTATTGAAGCTAGGACCACGAAATTTGGAGGGTTTGTAGGAAAGAATAGGGAGCCCTTTCACACCAAAATTTGCGCAATTCTATCGAACCGTTTCGGAGATATTCGCGAGTTTTTGGTTTAGCATTACGGCGAAAAGGGGGGACCCCCCCTGGTGAGGGGCGACTGCGGGGCATGGGGAGGAAGGCCGAAACCCTGTTAGGCCACGTTTCAAATTTCAAGTCGATCGGACAATTAGGGCCCGAGATATCGGGGGTCAAAGTTTGGCCCATTTCAGTCACCATTTCGGTGACCCCATCGAAATTTCGGTCCCTTGCGCCGGGGTCAAAAATTGAGCTACGAGAAAACGCTTGCGGGGGATTGTTCATGTGTCCGAATGGGAAGTGCTGTGTGAGCGGTTTGAAATTCGGTGCAACGGTTACAGGGAATTCTCGCGGCCGAAATGTGTCAAATTCGTGAACTTTGACCCTATGAAAGTCGGGTCCTATTGGGCCTAGAGAGAAACTTTTTTTTTTTAAATTGATCTACTCTTCGAGAGCAACATTTTGGCTATCTCGGATTTTTAAAATTCGCGAAGGGAGTTTCTGCGGGGAATTTCCGTTCGATTTTTGGCCTATTCTTTAAACCTTCAAAAATTCGCCATAAAAAAACTATTGAAGCTAGGACCACGAAATTTGGAGGGTTTGTAGGAAAGAATAGGGAGCCCATTCACACCAAAATTTGCGCAATTCTATCGAACCGTTTCGGAGATATTCGCGAGTTTTTGTTTTAGCATTACGGCGAAAAGGGGGGGACCCCCCCTGGTGAGGGGCGACTGCGGGTCATGGGGAGGAAGGCCGAAACCCTGTTAGGCCACGTTTCAAATTTCAAGTCGATCGGACAATTAGGGCCCGAGATATCGAGGGTCAAAGTTTGGCCCATTTCAGTCACCATTTCGGTGACCCCATCGAAATTTCGGTCGCTTGCGCCGGGGTCAAAAATTGAGCTACGAGAAAACGCTTGCGGGGGATTGTTCATGTGTCCGAATGGTAAGTGCTGTGTGAGCGGTTTGAAATTCGGTGCAACGGTTACAGGGAATTCTCGCGGCCGAAATGTGTCAAATTCGTGAACTTTGACCCTATGAAAGTCGGGTCCTGATGGGCCTAGAGAGAAACTTTTTTTTTTAAAATTGATCTACTCTTCGAGAGCAACATTTTGGCTATCTCAGATTTTTAAAATTCGCGAAGGGAGTTTCTGCGGGGAATTTCCGTTCGATTTTTGGCCTATTCTTTAAACCTTCAAAAATTCGCCATAAAAACACTATTGAAGCTAGGACCACGAAATTTGGAGGGTTTGTAGGAAAGAATAGGGAGCCCTTTCACACCAAAATTTGCGCAATTCTATCGAACCGTTTCGGAGATATTCGCGAGTTTTTGTTTTAGCATTACGGCGAAAAGGGGGGGACCCCCCCTGGTGAGGGGCGACTGCGGGGCATGGGGAGGAAGGCCGAAACCCTGTTAGGCCACGTTTCAAATTTCAAGTCGATCGGACAATTAGGGCCCGAGATATCGAGGGTCAAAGTTTGGCCCATTTCCGTGACCCTTTCCGTGACCCCATCGAAATTTCGGTCGCTTGCGCCGGCGTCAACGGAAATGGTGACTGAAATGGGCCAAAATTTGACCCCCCATATCTCGGGCCCTAATTGTCCGATGGACTTGAAATTTGAAACGTGGCCTAACAGGGTTTCGGCCTTCCTCCCCATGCCCCGCAGTCGCCCCTCACCAGGGGGGGTCCCCCCCTTTTCGCCGTAATGCTAAACCAAAAACTCGCGAATATCTCCGAAACGGTTCGATAGAATTGCGCAAATTTTGGTGTGAAAGGGCTCCCTATTCTTTCCTACAAACCCTCCAAATTTCGTGGTCCTAGCTTCAATAGTTTTTTTATGGCGAATTTTTGAAGGTTTAAAGAATAGGCCAAAAATCGAACGGAAATTCCCCGCAGAAACTCCCTTCGCGAATTTTAAAAATCCGAGATAGCCAAAATGTTGCTCTCGAAGAGTAGATCAATTTTAAAAAAAAAAGTTTCTCTCTAGGCCCAATAGGACCCGACTTTCATAGGGTCAAAGTTCACGAATTTGACACATTTCGGCCGCGAGAATTCCCTGTAACCGTTGCACCGAATTTCAAACCGCTCACACAGCACTTCCCATTCGGACACATGAACAATCCCCCGCAAGCGTTTTCTCGTAGCTCAATTTTTGACCCCGGCGCAAGCGACCGAAATTTCGATGGGGTCACGGAAATGGTGACTGAAATGGGCCAAACTTTGACCCCCGATATCTCGGGCCGTAATTGTCCGATCGACTTGAAATTTGAAACGTGGCCTAACAGGGTTTCGGCCTTCCTCCCCATGCCCCGCAGTCGCCCCTCACCAGGGGGGGTCCCCCCCTTTTCGCCGTAATGCTAAAACAAAAACTCGCGAATATCTCCGAAACGGTTCAATAGAATTGCGCAAATTTTGGTGTGAAAGGGCTCCCTATTCTTTCCTACAAACCCTCCAAATTTCGTGGTCCTAGCTTCAATAGTTTTTTTATGGCGAATTTTTGAAGGTTTAAAGAATAGGCCAAAAATCGAACGGAAATTCCCCGCAGAAACTCCCTTCGCGAATTTTAAAAATCCGAGATAGCCAAAATGTTGCTCTCGAAGAGTAGATTAATTTTAAAAAAAAAAGTTTCTCTCTAGGCCCAATAGGACCCGACTTTCATAGGGTCAAAGTTCACGAATTTGACACATTTCGGCCGCGAGAATTCCCTGTAACCGTTGCACCGAATTTCAATCCGCTCACACAGCACTTACCATTCGGACACATGAACAATCCCCCGCAAGCGTTTTCTCGTAGCTCAATTTTTGACCCCGGCGCAAGCGACCGAAATTTCGATGGGGTCACGGAAATGGTGACTGAAATGGGCCAAAATTTGACCCCCGATATCTCGGGCCCTAATTGTCCGATCGACTTGAAATTTGAAACGTGGCCTAACAGGGTTTCGGCCTTCCTCCCCATGCCCCGCAGTCGCCCCTCACCAGGGGGGGTCCCCCCCTTTTCGCCGTAATGCTAAAACAAAAACTCGCGAATATCTCCGAAACGGTTCAATAGAATTGCGCAAATTTTGGTGTGAAAGGGCTCCCTATTCTTTCCTACAAACCCTCCAAATTTCGTGGTCCTAGCTTCAATAGTTTTTTTATGGCGAATTTTTGAAGGTTTAAAGAATAGGCCAAAAATCGAACGGAAATTCCCCGCAGAAACTCCCTTCGCGAATTTTAAAAATCCGAGATAGCCAAAATGTTGCTCTCAAAGAGTAGATTAATTTAAAAAAAAAAAGTTTCTCTCTAGGCCCAATAGGACCCGACTTTCATAGGGTCAAAGTTCACGAATTTGACACATTTCGGCCGCGAGAATTCCCTGTAACCGTTGCACCGAATTTCAAACCGCTCACACAGCACTTACCATTCGGACACATGAACAATCCCCCGCAAGCGTTTTCTCGTAGCTCAATTTTTGACCCCGGCGCAAGCGACCGAAATTTCGATGGGGTCACCGAAATGGTGACTGAAATGGGCCAAACTTTGACCCCCGATATCTCGGGCCCTAATTGTCCGACCGACTTGAAATTTGAAACGTGGCCTAACAGGGTTTCGGCCTTCCTCCCCATGCCCCGCAGTCGCCCCTCACCAGGGGGGGTCCCCCCCTTTTCGCCGTAATGCTAAACCAAAAACTCGCGAATATCTCCGAAACGGTTCGATAGAATTGCGCAAATTTTGGTGTGAAAGGGCTCCCTATTCTTTCCTACAAACCCTCCAAATTTCGTGGTCCTAGCTTCAATAGTTTTTTTATGGCGAATTTTTGAAGGTTTAAAGAATAGGCCAAAAATCGAACGGAAATTCCCCGCAGAAACTCCCTTCGCGAATTTTAAAAATCCGAGATAGCCAAAATGTTGCTCTCGAAGAGTAGATCAATTTAAAAAAAAAAAGTTTCTCTCTAGGCCCAATAGGACCCGACTTTCATAGGGTCAAAGTTCACGAATTTGACACATTTCGGCCGCGAGAATTCCCTGTAACCGTTGCACCGAATTTCAAACCGCTCACACAGCACTTCCCATTCGGACACATGAACAATCTCCCGCAAGCGTTTTCTCGTAGCTCAATTTTTGACCCCGGCGCAAGCGACCGAAATTTCGATGGGGTCACGGAAATGGTGACTGAAATGGGCCAAACTTTGACCCCCGATATCTCGGGCCCTAATTGTCCGATCGACTTGAAATTTGAAACGTGGCCTAACAGGGTTTCGGCCTTCCTCCCCATGCCCCGCAGTCGCCCCTCACCAGGGGGGGTCCCCCCCTTTTCGCCGTAATGCTAAAACAAAAACTCGCGAATATCTCCGAAACGGTTCGATAGAATTGCGCAAATTTTGGTGTGAAAGGGCTCCCTATTCTTTCCTACAAACCCTCCAAATTTCGTGGTCCTAGCTTCAATAGTTTTTTTATGGCGAATTTTTGAAGGTTTAAAGAATAGGCCAAAAATCGAACGGAAATTCCCCGCAGAAACTCCCTTCGCGAATTTTAAAAATCCGAGATAGCCAAAATGTTGCTCTCGAAGAGTAGATTAATTTTAAAAAAAAAAGTTTCTCTCTAGGCCCAATAGGACCCGACTTTCATAGGGTCAAAGTTCACGAATTTGACACATTTCGGCCGCGAGAATTCCCTGTAACCGTTGCACCGAATTTCAATCCGCTCACACAGCACTTACCATTCGGACACATGAACAATCCCCCGCAAGCGTTTTCTCGTAGCTCAATTTTTGACCCCGGCGCAAGCGACCGAAATTTCGATGGGGTCACGGAAATGGTGACTGAAATGGGCCAAAATTTGACCCCCGATATCTCGGGCCCTAATTGTCCGATCGACTTGAAATTTGAAACGTGGCCTAACAGGGTTTCGGCCTTCCTCCCCATGCCCCGCAGTCGCCCCTCACCAGGGGGGGTCCCCCCCTTTTCGCCGTAATGCTAAAACAAAAACTCGCGAATATCTCCGAAACGGTTCAATAGAATTGCGCAAATTTTGGTGTGAAAGGGCTCCCTATTCTTTCCTACAAACCCTCCAAATTTCGTGGTCCTAGCTTCAATAGTTTTTTTATGGCGAATTTTTGAAGGTTTAAAGAATAGGCCAAAAATCGAACGGAAATTCCCCGCAGAAACTCCGTTCGCGAATTTTAAAAATCCGAGATAGCCAAAATGTTGCTCTCGAAGAGTAGATCAATTTTAAAAAAAAAAGTTTCTCTCTAGGCCCAATAGGACCCGACTTTCATAGGGTCAAAGTTCACGAATTTGACACATTTCGGCCGCGAGAATTCCCTGTAACCGTTGCACCGAATTTCAAACCGCTCACACAGCACTTACCATTCGGACACATGAACAATCCCCCGCAAGCGTTTTCTCGTAGCTCAATTTTTGACCCCGGCGCAAGCGACCGAAATTTCGATGGGGTCACCGAAATGGTGACTGAAATGGGCCAAACTTTGACCCCCGATATCTCGGGCCCTAATTGTCCGATCGACTTGAAATTTGAAACGTGGCCTAACAGGGTTTCGGCCTTCCTCCCCATGCCCCGCAGTCGCCCCTCACCAGGGGGGGTCCCCCCCTTTTCGCCGTAATGCTAAAACAAAAACTCGCGAATATCTCCGAAACGGTTCAATAGAATTGCGCAAATTTTGGTGTGAAAGGGCTCCCTATTCTTTCCTACAAACCCTCCAAATTTCGTGGTCCTAGCTTCAATAGTTTTTTTATGGCGAATTTTTGAAGGTTTAAAGAATAGGCCAAAAATCGAACGGAAATTCCCCGCAGAAACTCCGTTCGCGAATTTTAAAAATCCGAGATAGCCAAAATGTTGCTCTCGAAGAGTAGATTAATTTTAAAAAAAAAGTTTCTCTCTAGGCCCAATAGGACCCGACTTTCATAGGGTCAAAGTTCACGAATTTGACACATTTCGGCCGCGAGAATTCCCTGTAACCGTTGCACCGAATTTCAATCCGCTCACACAGCACTTACCATTCGGACACATGAACAATCCCCCGCAAGCGTTTTCTCGTAGCTCAATTTTTGACCCCGGCGCAAGCGACCGAAATTTCGATGGGGTCACGGAAATGGTGACTGAAATGGGCCAAAATTTGACCCCCGATATCTCGGGCCCTAATTGTCCGATCGACTTGAAATTTGAAACGTGGCCTAACAGGGTTTCGGCCTTCCTCCCCATGCCCCGCAGTCGCCCCTCACCAGGGGGGGTCCCCCCCTTTTCGCCGTAATGCTAAAACAAAAACTCGCGAATATCTCCGAAACGGTTCGATAGAATTGCGCAAATTTTGGTGTGAAAGGGCTCCCTATTCTTTCCTACAAACCCTCCAAATTTCGTGGTCCTAGCTTCAATAGTTTTTTTATGGCGAATTTTTGAAGGTTTAAAGAATAGGCCAAAAATCGAACGGAAATTCCCCGCAGAAACTCCCTTCGCGAATTTTAAAAATCCGAGATAGCCAAAATGTTGCTCTCGAAGAGTAGATTAATTTAAAAAAAAAAAGTTTCTCTCTAGGCCCAATAGGACCCGACTTTCATAGGGTCAAAGTTCACGAATTTGACACATTTCGGCCGCGAGAATTCCCTGTAACCGTTGCACCGAATTTCAAACCGCTCACACAGCACTTACCATTCGGACACATGAACAATCCCCCGCAAGCGTTTTCTCGTAGCTCAATTTTTGACCCCGGCGCAAGCGACCGAAATTTCGATGGGGTCACCGAAATGGTGACTGAAATGGGCCAAACTTTGACCCCCGATATCTCGGGCCCTAATTGTCCGATCGACTTGAAATTTGAAACGTGGCCTAACAGGGTTTCGGCCTTCCTCCCCATGCCCCGCAGTCGCCCCTCACCAGGGGGGGTCCCCCCCTTTTCGCCGAAATGCTAAACCAAAAACTCGCGAATATCTCCGAAACGGTTCGATAGAATTGCGCAAATTTTGGTGTGAAAGGGCTCCCTATTCTTTCCTACAAACCCTCCAAATTTCGTGGTCCTAGCTTCAATAGTTTTTTTATGGCGAATTTTTGAAGGTTTAAAGAATAGGCCAAAAATCGAACGGAAATTCCCCGCAGAAACTCCGTTCGCGAATTTTAAAAATCCGAGATAGCCAAAATGTTGCTCTCGAAGAGTAGATCAATTTTAAAAAAAAAAGTTTCTCTCTAGGCCCAATAGGACCCGACTTTCATAGGGTCAAAGTTCACGAATTTGACACATTTCGGCCGCGAGAATTCCCTGTAACCGTTGCACCGAATTTCAAACCGCTCACACAGCACTTCCCATTCGGACACATGAACAATCCCCCGCAAGCGTTTTCTCGTAGCTCAATTTTTGACCCCGGCGCAAGCGACCGAAATTTCGATGGGGTCACGGAAATGGTGACTGAAATGGGCCAAACTTTGACCCCCGATATCTCGGGCCCTAATTGTCCGATCGACTTGAAATTTGAAACGTGGCCTAACAGGGTTTCGGCCTTCCTCCCCATGCCCCGCAGTCGCCCCTCACCAGGGGGGGTCCCCCCCTTTTCGCCGTAATGCTAAAACAAAAACTCGCGAATATCTCCGAAACGGTTCAATAGAATTGCGCAAATTTTGGTGTGAAAGGGCTCCCTATTCTTTCCTACAAACCCTCCAAATTTCGTGGTCCTAGCTTCAATAGTTTTTTTATGGCGAATTTTTGAAGGTTTAAAGAATAGGCCAAAAATCGAACGGAAATTCCCCGCAGAAACTCCCTTCGCGAATTTTAAAAATCCGAGATAGCCAAAATGTTGCTCTCGAAGAGTAGATTAATTTTAAAAAAAAAAGTTTCTCTCTAGGCCCAATAGGACCCGACTTTCATAGGGTCAAAGTTCACGAATTTGACACATTTCGGCCGCGAGAATTCCCTGTAACCGTTGCACCGAATTTCAATCCGCTCACACAGCACTTACCATTCGGACACATGAACAATCCCCCGCAAGCGTTTTCTCGTAGCTCAATTTTTGACCCCGGCGCAAGCGACCGAAATTTCGATGGGGTCACGGAAATGGTGACTGAAATGGGCCAAAATTTGACCCCCGATATCTCGGGCCCTAATTGTCCGATCGACTTGAAATTTGAAACGTGGCCTAACAGGGTTTCGGCCTTCCTCCCCATGCCCCGCAGTCGCCCCTCACCAGGGGGGGTCCCCCCCTTTTCGCCGTAATGCTAAAACAAAAACTCGCGAATATCTCCGAAACGGTTCAATAGAATTGCGCAAATTTTGGTGTGAAAGGGCTCCCTATTCTTTCCTACAAACCCTCCAAATTTCGTGGTCCTAGCTTCAATAGTTTTTTTATGGCGAATTTTTGAAGGTTTAAAGAATAGGCCAAAAATCGAACGGAAATTCCCCGCAGAAACTCCGTTCGCGAATTTTAAAAATCCGAGATAGCCAAAATGTTGCTCTCGAAGAGTAGATCAATTTTAAAAAAAAAAGTTTCTCTCTAGGCCCAATAGGACCCGACTTTCATAGGGTCAAAGTTCACGAATTTGACACATTTCGGCCGCGAGAATTCCCTGTAACCGTTGCACCGAATTTCAAACCGCTCACACAGCACTTACCATTCGGACACATGAACAATCCCCCGCAAGCGTTTTCTCGTAGCTCAATTTTTGACCCCGGCGCAAGCGACCGAAATTTCGATGGGGTCACCGAAATGGTGACTGAAATGGGCCAAACTTTGACCCCCGATATCTCGGGCCCTAATTGTCCGATCGACTTGAAATTTGAAACGTGGCCTAACAGGGTTTCGGCCTTCCTCCCCATGCCCCGCAGTCGCCCCTCACCAGGGGGGGTCCCCCCCTTTTCGCCGTAATGCTAAAACAAAAACTCGCGAATATCTCCGAAACGGTTCGATAGAATTGCGCAAATTTTGGTGTGAAAGGGCTCCCTATTCTTTCCTACAAACCCTCCAAATTTCGTGGTCCTAGCTTCAATAGTTTTTTTATGGCGAATTTTTGAAGGTTTAAAGAATAGGCCAAAAATCGAACGGAAATTCCCCGCAGAAACTCCCTTCGCGAATTTTAAAAATCCGAGATAGCCAAAATGTTGCTCTCGAAGAGTAGATCAATTTTAAAAAAAAAAGTTTCTCTCTAGGCCCAATAGGACCCGACTTTCATAGGGTCAAAGTTCACGAATTTGACACATTTCGGCCGCGAGAATTCCCTGTAACCGTTGCTCCGAATTTAAAACCGCTCACACAGTACCTCCCATTTATGGACCTAATTAAACCTACAAAGGCATTTCCTCCCAACTCAATTTTTGCGACTTCATGGTCCGACCCTATATTCAATGTTAAGTGTATGGGAGCAAACCGTTTAAATAAAGATATCGGCTTGAAACTTTATGAGCGTCTTTAGTCCCCGGAATGCATTCGATTGCAGCAAGAGGATTCAAAATCGCTTCATTAGTTCTCTTCGTATAACGTTAAATGTGCGAAATCGTCGTTTCTCGGGGAGAAAACGCGTTTTCGCATATGCTTTCGAATTTTAAGGGAACGGCTGCACGGATTTTGAAACCGCTTTCACAGAACCTCGCATTTAGGGGACTGAACAAGCCTATAAAAGCATTTCCTCCTATCTCAATTTTTGCGACTTCATGGTACGACCCTATATTCAATGTTAAGTGTATGGGAGCAAACCGTTTAAATAAAGATATCGGCCTGAAACTTTATCAGGGTCTTTAGTCCCCGGAATGCATTCGATTGCAGCAAGAGGATTCAAAATCGCTTCATTAGTTCTCTTCGTATAACGTTAAATGTGCGAAATCGTCGTTTCTCCGCGAGAAAACGCGTTTTCGCATATGCTTTCGAATTTTAAGGGAACGGCTGCACGGATTTTGAAACCGCTTTCACAGAACCTCGCATTTAGGGGACTGAACATGCCTATAAACGCATTTCCTCCTATCTCAATTTTTGCGACTTCATGGTTCGACCCTATATTCAATGTTAAGTGTATGGGAGCGAACCGTTTAAATAAAGATATCGGCCTGAAACTTTATCAGCGTCTTTAGTCCCCGGAATGCATTCGATTGCAGCAAGAGCATTCAAAATCGCTTCATTAGTTCTCTTCGTATAACGTTAAATGTGCGAAATCGTCGTTTCTCGGCGAGAAAACGCGTTTTCGCATATGCTTTCGAATTTTAAGGGAACGGCTGCACGGATTTTGAAACCGCTTTCACAGAACCTCGCATTTAGGGGACTGAACATGCCTATAAACGCATTTCCTCCTATCTCAATTTTTGCGACTTCATGGTTCGACCCTATATTCAATGTTAAGTGTATGGGAGCGAACCGTTTAAATAAAGATATCGGCCTGAAACTTTATCAGCGTCTTTAGTCCCCGGAATGCATTCGATTGCAGCAAGAGCATTCAAAATCGCTTCATTAGTTCTCTTCGTATAACGTTAAATGTGCGAAATCGTCGTTTCTCGGCGAGAAAACGCGTTTTCGCATATGCTTTCGAATTTTAAGGGAACGGCTGCACGGATTTTGAAACCGCTTTCACAGAACCTCGCATTTAGGGGACTGAACAAGCCTATAAAAGCATTTCCTCCTATCTCAATTTTTGCGACTTCATGGTACGACCCTATATTCAATGTTAAGTGTATGGGAGCAAACCGTTTAAATAAAGATATCGGCTTGAAACTTTATCAGCGTCTTTAGTCCCCGGAATGCATTCGATTGCAGCAAGAGGATTCAAAATCGCTTCATTAGTTCTCTTCGTATAACGTTAAATGTGCGAAATCGTCGTTTCTCGGTGAGAAAACGCGTTTTCGCATATGCTTTCGAATTTTAAGGGAACGGCTGCACGGATTTTGAAACCGCTTTCACAGAACCTCGCATTTAGGGGACTGAACAAGCCTATAAAAGCATTTCCTCCTATCTCAATTTTTGCGACTTCATGGTACGACCCTATATTCAATGTTAAGTGTATGGGAGCAAACCGTTTAAATAAAGATATCGGCCTGAAACTTTATCAGCGTCTTTAGTCCCCGGAATGCATTCGATTGCAGCAAGAGGATTCAAAATCGCTTCATTAGTTCTCTTCGTATAACGTTAAATGTGCGAAATCGTCGTTTCTCGGGGAGAAAACGCGTTTTCGCATATGCTTTCGAATTGTAAGGGAACGGCTGCACGGATTTTGAAACCGCTTTCACAGAACCTCGCATTTAGGGGACTGAACATGCCTATAAACGCATTTCCTCCTATCTCAATTTTTGCGACTTCATGGTTCGACCCTATATTCAATGTTAAGTGTATGGGAGCAAACCGTTTAAATAAAGATATCGGCCTGAAACTTTATCAGCGTCTTTAGTCCCCGGAATGCATTCGATTGCAGCAAGAGGATTCAAAATCGCTTCATTAGTTCCCTTCGTATAACGTTAAATGTGCGAAATCGTCGTTTCTCCGCGAGATAACGCGTTTTCGCATATGCTTTCGAATTTTAAGGGAACGGCTGCACGGATTTTGAAACCGCTTTCACAGAACCTCGCATTTAGGGGACTGAACATGCCTATAAACGCATTTCCTCCTATCTCAATTTTTGCGACTTCATGGTTCGACCCTATATTCAATGTTAAGTGTATGGGAGCAAACCGTTTAAATGAAGATATCGGTCTGAATCTTTATCAGCGTCTTTAGTCCCCGGAATGCATTCGATTGCAGCAAGAGGATTCAAAATCGCTTCATAATTTCTCTTGGTGTAACGTCAAATTTGCGAGAAACGCCGGACGGAATTTCAAACCGCTTACGTTGTACCTCGCATTTAGGGGTCTGATGAAGGCTATTAAAGCATTTCCTCCTATCTCAATTTTTGCGACCTGGGGTCATTGACCGCACTTCCAATGCATAGTTAATGGGAGCTTCAATAGTAACGGTAGCGGAGCAAAAATTCGATGTTCATGTGTCAAATTTCGAAACTTTGGCCCTATCAAATTCGGGTCCTATTGGGCCTGGAGAGAAACTTTTTTTTTTAAAATTGATGTACTCTTCGAGAGCAACATTTTGGCTATCTCGGATTTTTAAAATTCGCGAACGGAGTTTCTGCGGGGAATTTCCGTTCGATTTTTGGCCTATTCTTTAAACCTTCAAAAATTCGCCATAAAAAAACTATTGAAGCTAGGACCACGAAATTTGGAGGGTTTGTAGGAAAGAATAGGGAGCCCTTTCACACCAAAATTTGCGCAATTCTATCGAACCGTTTCGGAGATATTCGCGAGTTTTTGGTTTAGCATTACGGCGAAAAGGGGGGGACCCCCCCTGGTGAGGGGCGACTGCGGGGCATGGGGAGGAAGGCCGAAACCCTGTTAGGCCACGTTTCAAATTTCAAGTCGATCGGACAATTAGGGCCCGAGATATCGGGGGTCAAAGTTTGGCCCATTTCAGTCACCATTTCCGTGACCCCATCGAAATTTCGGTCGCTTGCGCCGGGGTCAAAAATTGAGCTACGAGAAAACGCTTGCGGGGGATTGTTCATGTGTCCGAATGGGAAGTGCTGTGTGAGCGGTTTGAAATTCGGTGCAACGGTTACAGGGAATTCTCGCGGCCGAAATGTGTCAAATTCGTGAACTTTGACCCTATGAAAGTCAGATCCTATTGGGCCTAGAGAGAAACTTTTTTTTTTAAAATTGATCTACTCTTCGAGAGCAACATTTTGGCTATCTCGGATTTTTAAAATTCGCGAACGGAGTTTCCGCGGGGAATTTCCGTTCGATTTTTGGCCTATTCTTTAAACCTTCAAAAATTCGCCATAAAAAAACTATTGAAGCTAGGACCACGAAATTTGGAGGGTTTGTAGGAAAGAATAGGGAGCCCTTTCAGACCAAAATTTGCGCAATTCTATCGAACCGTTTCGGAGATATTCGCGAGTTTTTGGTTTAGCATTACGGCGAAAAGGGGGGGACCCCCCCTGGTGAGGGGCGACTGCGGGGCATGGGGAGGAAGGCCGAAACCCTGTTAGGCCACGTTTCAAATTTCAAGTCGATCGGACAATTAGGGCCCGAGATATCGGGGGTCAAAGTTTGGCCCATTTCAGTCACCATTTCGGTGACCCCATCGAAATTTCGGTCGCTTGCGCCGGGGTCAAAAATTGAGCTACGAGAAAACGCTTGCGGGGGATTGTTCATGTGTCCGAATGGGAAGTGCTGTGTGAGCGGTTTGAAATTCGGTGCAACGGTTACAGGGAATTCTCGCGGCCGAAATGTGTCAAATTCGTGAACTTTGACCCTATGAAAGTCGGGTCCTATTGGGCCTAGAGAGAAACTTTTTTTTTTAAAATTGATCTACTCTTCGAGAGCAACATTTTGGCTATCTCGGATTTTTAAAATTCGCGAAGGGAGTTTCTGCGGGGAATTTCCGTTCGATTTTTGGCCTATTCTTTAAACCTTCAAAAATTCGCCATAAAAAAACTATTGAAGCTAGGACCACGAAATTTGGAGGGTTTGTAGGAAAGAATAGGGAGCCCTTTCACACCAAAATTTGCGCAATTCTATCGAACCGTTTCGGAGATATTCGCGAGTTTTTGTTTTAGCATTACGGCGAAAAGGGGGGGACCCCCCCTGGTGAGGGGCGACTGCGGGGCATGGGGAGGAAGGCCGAAACCCTGTTAGGCCACGTTTCAAATTTCAAGTCGATCGGACAATTAGGGCCCGAGATATCGAGGGTCAAAGTTTGGCCCATTTCAGTCACCATTTCGGTGACCCCATCGAAATTTCGGTCGCTTGCGCCGGGGTCAAAATTGAGCTACGAGAAAACGCTTGCGGGGGATTGTTCATGTGTCCGAATGGTAAGTGCTGTGTGAGCGGTTTGAAATTCGGTGCAACGGTTACAGGGAATTCTCGCGGCCGAAATGTGTCAAATTCGTGAACTTTGACCCTATGAAAGTCGGGTCCTGATGGGCCTAGAGAGAAACTTTTTTTTTTAAAATTGATCTACTCTTCGAGAGCAACATTTTGGCTATCTCGGATTTTTAAAATTCGCGAAGGGAGTTTCTGCGGGGAATTTCCGTTCGATTTTTGGCCTATTCTTTAAACCTTCAAAAATTCGCCATAAAAAAACTATTGAAGCTAGGACCACGAAATTTCGAGGGTTTGTAGGAAAGAATAGGGAGCCCTTTCACACCAAAATTTGCGCAATTCTATCGAACCGTTTCGGAGATATTCGCGAGTTTTTGTTTTAGCATTACGGCGAAAAGGGGGGGACCCCCCCTGGTGAGGGGCGACTGCGGGGCATGGGGAGGAAGGCCGAAACCCTGTTAGGCCACGTTTCAAATTTCAAGTCGATCGGACAATTAGGGCCCGAGATATCGGGGGTCAAAGTTTGGCCCATTTCAGTCACCATTTCGGTGACCCCATCGAAATTTCGGTCCCTTGCGCCGGGGTCAAAAATTGAGCTACGAGAAAACGCTTGCGGGGGATTGTTCATGTGTCCGAATGGGAAGTGCTGTGTGAGCGGTTTGAAATTCGGTGCAACGGTTACAGGGAATTCTCGCGGCCGAAATGTGTCAAATTCGTGAACTTTGACCCTATGAAAGTCGGGTCCTATTGGGCCTAGAGAGAAACTTTTTTTTTTAAAATTGATCTACTCTTCGAGAGCAACATTTTGGCTATCTCGGATTTTTAAAATTCGCGAACGGAGTTTCTGCGGGGAATTTCCGTTCGATTTTTGGCCTATTCTTTAAACCTTCAAAAATTCGCCATAAAAAAACTATTGAAGCTAGGACCACGAAATTTGGAGGGTTTGTAGGAAAGAATAGGGAGCCCTTTCACACCAAAATTTGCGCAATTCTATCGAACCGTTTCGGAGATATTCGCGAGTTTTTGGTTTAGCATTACGGCGAAAAGGGGGGGACCCCCCCTGGTGAGGGGCGACTGCGGGGCATGGGGAGGAAGGCCGAAACCCTGTTAGGCCACGTTTCAAATTTCAAGTCGATCGGACAATTAGGGCCCGAGATATCGGGGGTCAAAGTTTGGCCCATTTCAGTCACCATTTCGGTGACCCCATCGAAATTTCGGTCCCTTGCGCCGGGGTCAAAAATTGAGCTACGAGAAAACGCTTGCGGGGGATTGTTCATGTGTCCGAATGGGAAGTGCTGTGTGAGCGGTTTGAAATTCGGTGCAACGGTTACAGGGAATTCTCGCGGCCGAAATGTGTCAAATTCGTGAACTTTGACCCTATGAAAGTCGGGTCCTATTGGGCCTAGAGAGAAACTTTTTTTTTTTTAAATTGATCTACTCTTCGAGAGCAACATTTTGGCTATCTCGGATTTTTAAAATTCGCGAACGGAGTTTCTGCGGGGAATTTCCGTTCGATTTTTGGCCTATTCTTTAAACCTTCAAAAATTCGCCATAAAAAAACTATTGAAGCTAGGACCACGAAATTTGGAGGGTTTGTAGGAAAGAATAGGGAGCCCTTTCACACCAAAATTTGCGCAATTCTATCGAACCGTTTCGGAGATATTCGCGAGTTTTTGGTTTAGCATTACGGCGAAAAGGGGGGGACCCCCCCTGGTGAGGGGCGACTGCGGGGCATGGGGAGGAAGGCCGAAACCCTGTTAGGCCACGTTTCAAATTTCAAGTCGATCGGACAATTAGGGCCCGAGATATCGGGGGTCAAAGTTTGGCCCATTTCAGTCACCATTTCGGTGACCCCATCGAAATTTCGGTCCCTTGCGCCGGGGTCAAAAATTGAGCTACGAGAAAACGCTTGCGGGGGATTGTTCATGTGTCCGAATGGGAAGTGCTGTGTGAGCGGTTTGAAATTCGGTGCAACGGTTACAGGGAATTCTCGCGGCCGAAATGTGTCAAATTCGTGAACTTTGACCCTATGAAAGTCGGGTCCTATTGGGCCTAGAGAGAAACTTTTTTTTTTTAAATTGATCTACTCTTCGAGAGCAACATTTTGGCTATCTCGGATTTTTAAAATTCGCGAAGGGAGTTTCTGCGGGGAATTTCCGTTCGATTTTTGGCCTATTCTTTAAACCTTCAAAAATTCGCCATAAAAAAACTATTGAAGCTAGGACCACGAAATTTGGAGGGTTTGTAGGAAAGAATAGGGAGCCCTTTCAGACCAAAATTTGCGCAATTCTATCGAACCGTTTCGGAGATATTCGCGAGTTTTTGGTTTAGCATTACGGCGAAAAGGGGGGGACCCCCCCCTGGTGAGGGGCGACTGCGGGGCATGGGGAGGAAGGCCGAAACCCTGTTAGGCCACGTTTCAAATTTCAAGTCGATCGGACAATTAGGGCCCGAGATATCGGGGGTCAAAGTTTGGCCCATTTCAGTCACCATTTCGGTGACCCCATCGAAATTTCGGTCGCTTGCGCCGGGGTCAAAAATTGAGCTACGAGAAAACGCTTGCGGGGGATTGTTCATGTGTCCGAATGGGAAGTGCTGTGTGAGCGGTTTGAAATTCGGTGCAACGGTTACAGGGAATTCTCGCGGCCGAAATGTGTCAAATTCGTGAACTTTGACCCTATGAAAGTCGGGTCCTATTGGGCCTAGAGAGAAACTTTTTTTTTTAAAATTGATCTACTCTTCGAGAGCAACATTTTGGCTATCTCGGATTTTTAAAATTCGCGAAGGGAGTTTCTGCGGGGAATTTCCGTTCGATTTTTGGCCTATTCTTTAAACCTTCAAAAATTCGCCATAAAAAAACTATTGAAGCTAGGACCACGAAATTTGGAGGGTTTGTAGGAAAGAATAGGGAGCCCTTTCACACCAAAATTTGCGCAATTCTATCGAACCGTTTCGGAGATATTCGCGAGTTTTTGTTTTAGCATTACGGCGAAAAGGGGGGGACCCCCCCTGGTGAGGGGCGACTGCGGGGCATGGGGAGGAAGGCCGAAACCCTGTTAGGCCACGTTTCAAATTTCAAGTCGATCGGACAATTAGGGCCCGAGATATCGAGGGTCAAAGTTTGGCCCATTTCAGTCACCATTTCGGTGACCCCATCGAAATTTCGGTCGCTTGCGCCGGGGTCAAAAATTGAGCTACGAGAAAACGCTTGCGGGGGATTGTTCATGTGTCCGAATGGTAAGTGCTGTGTGAGCGGTTTGAAATTCGGTGCAACGGTTACAGGGAATTCTCGCGGCCGAAATGTGTCAAATTCGTGAACTTTGACCCTATGAAAGTCGGGTCCTGATGGGCCTAGAGAGAAACTTTTTTTTTTTAAAATTGATCTACTCTTCGAGAGCAACATTTTGGCTATCTCGGATTTTTAAAATTCGCGAAGGGAGTTTCTGCGGGGAATTTCCGTTCGATTTTGGCCTATTCTTTAAACCTTCAAAAATTCGCCATAAAAAAACTATTGAAGCTAGGACCACGAAATTTCGAGGGTTTGTAGGAAAGAATAGGGAGCCCTTTCACACCAAAATTTGCGCAATTCTATCGAACCGTTTCGGAGATATTCGCGAGTTTTTGTTTTAGCATTACGGCGAAAAGGGGGGGACCCCCCCTGGTGAGGGGCGACTGCGGGGCATGGGGAGGAAGGCCGAAACCCTGTTAGGCCACGTTTCAAATTTCAAGTCGATCGGACAATTAGGGCCCGAGATATCGGGGGTCAAAGTTTGGCCCATTTCAGTCACCATTTCGGTGACCCCATCGAAATTTCGGTCCCTTGCGCCGGGGTCAAAAATTGAGCTACGAGAAAACGCTTGCGGGGGATTGTTCATGTGTCCGAATGGGAAGTGCTGTGTGAGCGGTTTGAAATTCGGTGCAACGGTTACAGGGAATTCTCGCGGCCGAAATGTGTCAAATTCGTGAACTTTGACCCTATGAAAGTCGGGTCCTATTGGGCCTAGAGAGAAACTTTTTTTTTTAAAATTGATCTACTCTTAGAGAGCAACATTTTGGCTATCTCGGATTTTTAAAATTCGCGAACGGAGTTTCTGCGGGGAATTTCCGTTCGATTTTTGGCCTATTCTTTAAACCTTCAAAAATTCGCCATAAAAAAACTATTGAAGCTAGGACCACGAAATTTGGAGGGTTTGTAGGAAAGAATAGGGAGCCCTTTCACACCAAAATTTGCGCAATTCTATCGAACCGTTTCGGAGATATTCGCGAGTTTTTGGTTTAGCATTACGGCGAAAAGGGGGGGACCCCCCCTGGTGAGGGGCGACTGCGGGGCATGGGGAGGAAGGCCGAAACCCTGTTAGGCCACGTTTCAAATTTCAAGTCGATCGGACAATTAGGGCCCGAGATATCGGGGGTCAAAGTTTGGCCCATTTCAGTCACCATTTCGGTGACCCCATCGAAATTTCGGTCCCTTGCGCCGGGGTCAAAAATTGAGCTACGAGAAAACGCTTGCGGGGGATTGTTCATGTGTCCGAATGGGAAGTGCTGTGTGAGCGGTTTGAAATTCGGTGCAACGGTTACAGGGAATTCTCGCGGCCGAAATGTGTCAAATTCGTGAACTTTGACCCTATGAAAGTCGGGTCCTATTGGGCCTAGAGAGAAACTTTTTTTTTTTAAATTGATCTACTCTTCGAGAGCAACATTTTGGCTATCTCGGATTTTTAAAATTCGCGAAGGGAGTTTCTGCGGGGAATTTCCGTTCGATTTTTGGCCTATTCTTTAAACCTTCAAAAATTCGCCATAAAAAAACTATTGAAGCTAGGACCACGAAATTTGGAGGGTTTGTAGGAAAGAATAGGGAGCCCATTCACACCAAAATTTGCGCAATTCTATCGAACCGTTTCGGAGATATTCGCGAGTTTTTGTTTTAGCATTACGGCGAAA
>NC_140773.1:233052634-233083329 GCF_044657685.1 Stegodyphus dumicola
ACCCCCGATATCTCGGGCCCTAATTGTCCGATCGACTTGAAATTTGAAACGTGGCCTAACAGGGTTTCGGCCTTCCTCCCCATGCCCCGCAGTCGCCCCTCACCAGGGGGGGTCCCCCCCTTTTCGCCGTAATGCTAAAACAAAAACTCGCGAATATCTCCGAAACGGTTCGATAGAATTGCGCAAATTTTGGTGTGAAAGGGCTCCCTATTCTTTCCTACAAACCCTCCAAATTTCGTGGTCCTAGCTTCAATAGTTTTTTTATGGCGAATTTTTGAAGGTTTAAAGAATAGGCCAAAAATCGAACGGAAATTCCCCGCAGAAACTCCCTTCGCGAATTTTAAAAATCCGAGATAGCCAAAATGTTGCTCTCGAAGAGTAGATCAATTTTAAAAAAAAAAGTTTCTCTCTAGGCCCAATAGGACCCGACTTTCGTAGGGTCAAAGTTCACGAATTTGACACATTTCGGCCGCGAGAATTCCCTCTAACCGTTGCACCGAATTTCAAACCGCTCACACAGCACTTCCCATTCGGACACATGAACAATCCCCCGCAAGCGTTTTCTCGTAGCTCAATTTTTGACCCCGGCGCAAGCGACCGAAATTTCGATGGGGTCACCGAAATGGTGACTGAAATGGGCCAAACTTTGACCCCCGATATCTCGGGCCCTAATTGTCCGATCGACTTGAAATTTGAAACGTGGCCTAACAGGGTTTCGGCCTTCCTCCCCATGCCCCGCAGTCGCCCCTCACCAGGGGGGGTCCCCCCCTTTTCGCCGTAATGCTAAAACAAAAACTCGCGAATATCTCCGAAACGGTTCGATAGAATTGCGCAAATTTTGGTGTGAAAGGGCTCCCTATTCTTTCCTACAAACCCTCCAAATTTCGTGATCCTAGCTTCAATAGTTTTTTTATGGCGAATTTTTGAAGGTTTAAAGAATAGGCCAAAAATCGAACGGAAATTCCCCGCAGAAACTCCCTTCGCGAATTTTAAAAATCCGAGATAGCCAAAATGTTGCTCTCGAAGAGTAGATCAATTTTAAAAAAAAAAGTTTCTCTCTAGGCCCAATAGGACCCGACTTTCATAGGGTCAAAGTTCACGAATTTGACACATTTCGGCCGCGAGAATTCCCTGTAACCGTTGCACCGAATTTCAAACCGCTCACACAGCACTTCCCATTCGGACACATGAACAATCCCCCGCAAGCGTTTTCTCGTAGCTCAATTTTTGACCCCGGCGCAAGGGACCGAAATTTCGATGGGGTCACCGAAATGGTGACTGAAATGGGCCAAACTTTGACCCCCGATATCTCGGGCCCTAATTGTCCGATCGACTTGAAATTTGAAACGTGGCCTAACAGGGTTTCGGCCTTCCTCCCCATGCCCCGCAGTCGCCCCTCACCAGGGGGGGTCCCCCCCTTTTCGCCGTAATGCTAAAACAAAAACTCGCGAATATCTCCGAAACGGTTCGATAGAATTGCGCAAATTTTGGTGTGAAAGGGCTCCCTATTCTTTCCTACAAACCCTCCAAATTTCGTGGTCCTAGCTTCAATAGTTTTTTTATGGCGAATTTTTGAAGGTTTAAAGAATAGGCCAAAAATCGAACGGAAATTCCCCGCAGAAACTCCCTTCGCGAATTTTAAAAATCCGAGATAGCCAAAATGTTGCTCTCGAAGAGTAGATTAATTTTAAAAAAAAAAGTTTCTCTCTAGGCCCAATAGGACCCGACTTTCATAGGGTCAAAGTTCACGAATTTGACACATTTCGGCCGCGAGAATTCCCTGTAACCGTTGCACCGAATTTCAAACCGCTCACACAGCACTTACCATTCGGACACATGAACAATCCCCCGCAAGCGTTTTCTCGTAGCTCAATTTTTGACCCCGGCGCAAGCGACCGAAATTTCGATGGGGTCACCGAAATGGTGACTGAAATGGGCCAAACTTTGACCCCCGATATCTCGGGCCCTAATTGTCCGATCGACTTGAAATTTGAAACGTGGCCTAACAGGGTTTCGGCCTTCCTCCCCATGCCCCGCAGTCGCCCCTCACCAGGGGGGGTCCCCCCCTTTTCGCCGTAATGCTAAAACAAAAACTCGCGAATATCTCCGAAACGGTTCGATAGAATTGCGCAAATTTTGGTGTGAAAGGGCTCCCTATTCTTTCCTACAAACCCTCCAAATTTCGTGGTCCTAGCTTCAATAGTTTTTTTATGGCGAATTTTTGAAGGTTTAAAGAATAGGCCAAAAATCGAACGGAAATTCCCCGCAGAAACTCCCTTCGCGAATTTTAAAAATCCGAGATAGCCAAAATGTTGCTCTCGAAGAGTAGATCAATTTTAAAAAAAAAGTTTCTCTCTAGGCCCAATAGGACCCGACTTTCATAGGGTCAAAGTTCACGAATTTGACACATTTCGGCCGCGAGAATTCCCTGTAACCGTTGCTCCGAATTTTAAAACCGCTCACACAGTACCTCCCATTTATGTACCTAATTAAACCTACAAAGGCATTTCCTCCCAACTCAATTTTTGCGACTTCATGGTCCGACCCTATATTCAATGTTAAGTGTATGGGAGCAAACCGTTTAAATAAAGATATCGGCTTGAAACTTTATCAGCGTCTTTAGTCCCCGGAATGCATTCGATTGCAGCAAGAGGATTCAAAATCGCTTCATTAGTTCTCTTCGTATAACGTTAAATGTGCGAAATCGTCGTTTCTCGGTGAGAAAACGCGTTTTCGCATATGCTTTCGAATTTTAAGGGAACGGCTGCACGGATTTTGAAACCGCTTTCACAGAACCTCGCATTTAGGGGACTGAACAAGCCTATAAAAGCATTTCCTCCTATCTCAATTTTTGCGACTTCATGGTACGACCCTATATTCAATGTTAAGTGTATGGGAGCAAACCGTTTAAATAAAGATATCGGCCTGAAACTTTATCAGGGTCTTTAGTCCCCGGAATGCATTCGATTGCAGCAAGAGGATTCAAAATCGCTTCATTAGTTCTCTTCGTATAACGTTAAATGTGCGAAATCGTCGTTTCTCCGCGAGAAAACGCGTTTTCGCATATGCTTTCGAATTTTAAGGGAACGGCTGCACGGATTTTGAAACCGCTTTCACAGAACCTCGCATTTAGGGGACTGAACATGCCTATAAACGCATTTCCTCCTATCTCAATTTTTGCGACTTCATGGTTCGACCCTATATTCAATGTTAAGTGTATGGGAGCGAACCGTTTAAATAAAGATATCGGCCTGAAACTTTATCAGCGTCTTTAGTCCCCGGAATGCATTCGATTGCAGCAAGAGCATTCAAAATCGCTTCATTAGTTCTCTTCGTATAACGTTAAATGTGCGAAATCGTCGTTTCTCGGCGAGAAAACGCGTTTTCGCATATGCTTTCGAATTTTAAGGGAACGGCTGCACGGATTTTGAAACCGCTTTCACAGAACCTCGCATTTAGGGGACTGAACAAGCCTATAAAAGCATTTCCTCCTATCTCAATTTTTGCGACTTCATGGTACGACCCTATATTCAATGTTAAGTGTATGGGAGCAAACCGTTTAAATAAAGATATCGGCCTGAAACTTTATCAGGGTCTTTAGTCCCCGGAATGCATTCGATTGCAGCAAGAGGATTCAAAATCGCTTCATTAGTTCTCTTCGTATAACGTTAAATGTGCGAAATCGTCGTTTCTCCGCGAGAAAACGCGTTTTCGCATATGCTTTCGAATTTTAAGGGAACGGCTGCACGGATTTTGAAACCGCTTTCACAGAACCTCGCATTTAGGGGACTGAACATGCCTATAAACGCATTTCCTCCTATCTCAATTTTTGCGACTTCATGGTTCGACCCTATATTCAATGTTAAGTGTATGGGAGCGAACCGTTTAAATAAAGATATCGGCCTGAAACTTTATCAGCGTCTTTAGTCCCCGGAATGCATTCGATTGCAGCAAGAGCATTCAAAATCGCTTCATTAGTTCTCTTCGTATAACGTTAAATGTGCGAAATCGTCGTTTCTCCGCGAGAAAACGCGTTTTCGCATATGCTTTCGAATTTTAAGGGAACGGCTGCACGGATTTTGAAACCGCTTTCACAGAACCTCGCATTTAGGGGACTGAACAAGCCTATAAAAGCATTTCCTCCTATCTCAATTTTTGCGACTTCATGGTACGACCCTATATTCAATGTTAAGTGTATGGGAGCAAACCGTTTAAATAAAGATATCGGCCTGAAACTTTATCAGGGTCTTTAGTCCCCGGAATGCATTCGATTGCAGCAAGAGCATTCAAAATCGCTTCATTAGTTCTCTTCGTATAACGTTAAATGTGCGAAATCGTCGTTTCTCGGCGAGAAAACGCGTTTTCGCATATGCTTTCGAATTTTAAGGGAACGGCTGCACGGATTTTGAAACCGCTTTCACAGAACCTCGCATTTAGGGGACTGAACAAGCCTATAAAAGCATTTCCTCCTATCTCAATTTTTGCGACTTCATGGTACGACCCTATATTCAATGTTAAGTGTATGGGAGCAAACCGTTTAAATAAAGATATCGGCCTGAAACTTTATCAGCGTCTTTAGTCCCCGGAATGCATTCGATTGCAGCAAGAGGATTCAAAATCGCTTCATTAGTTCTCTTCGTATAACGTTAAATGTGCGAAATCGTCGTTTCTCGGGGAGAAAACGCGTTTTCGCATATGCTTTCGAATTGTAAGGGAACGGCTGCACGGATTTTGAAACCGCTTTCACAGAACCTCGCATTTAGGGGACTGAACATGCCTATAAACGCATTTCCTCCTATCTCAATTTTTGCGACTTCATGGTTCGACCCTATATTCAATGTTAAGTGTATGGGAGCAAACCGTTTAAATAAAGATATCGGCCTGAAACTTTATCAGCGTCTTTAGTCCCCGGAATGCATTCGATTGCAGCAAGAGGATTCAAAATCGCTTCATTAGTTCCCTTCGTATAACGTTAAATGTGCGAAATCGTCGTTTCTCCGCGAGATAACGCGTTTTCGCATATGCTTTCGAATTTTAAGGGAACGGCTGCACGGATTTTGAAACCGCTTTCACAGAACCTCGCATTTAGGGGACTGAACATGCCTATAAACGCATTTCCTCCTATCTCAATTTTTGCGACTTAATGGTTCGACCCTATATTCAATGTTAAGTGTATGGGAGCAAACCGTTTAAATGAAGATATCGGTCTGAATCTTTATCAGCGTCTTTAGTCCCCGGAATGCATTCGATTGCAGCAAGAGGATTCAAAATCGCTTCATAATTTCTCTTGGTGTAACGTCAAATTTGCGAGAAACGCCGGACGGAATTTCAAACCGCTTACGTTGTACCTCGCATTTAGGGGTCTGATGAAGGCTATTAAAGCATTTCCTCCTATCTCAATTTTTGCGACCTGGGGTCATTGACCGCACTTCCAATGCATAGTTAATGGGAGCTTCAATAGTAACGGTAGCGGAGCAAAAATTCGATGTTCATGTGTCAAATTTCGAAACTTTGACCCTATCAAATTCGGGTCCTATTGGGCCTGGAGAGAAACTTTTTTTTTTAAAATTGATCTACTCTTCGAGAGCAACATTTTGGCTATCTCGGATTTTTAAAATTCGCGAAGGGAGTTTCTGCGGGGAATTTCCGTTCGATTTTTGGCCTATTCTTTAAACCTTCAAAAATTCGCCATAAAAAAACTATTGAAGCTAGGACCACGAAATTTGGAGGGTTTGTAGGAAAGAATAGGGAGCCCTTTCACACCAAAATTTGCGCAATTCTATCGAACCGTTTCGGAGATATTCGCGAGTTTTTGTTTTAGCATTACGGCGAAAAGGGGGGGACCCCCCCTGGTGAGGGGCGACTGCGGGGCATGGGGAGGAAGGCCGAAACCCTGTTAGGCCACGTTTCAAATTTCAAGTCGATCGGACAATTAGGGCCCGAGATATCGGGGGTCAAAGTTTGGCCCATTTCAGTCACCATTTCGGTGACCCCATCGAAATTTCGGTCCCTTGCGCCGGGGTCAAAAATTGAGCTACGAGAAAACGCTTGCGGGGGATTGTTCATGTGTCCGAATGGGAATTGCTGTGTGAGCGGTTTGAAATTCGGTGCAACGGTTACAGGGAATTCTCGCGGCCGAAATGTGTCAAATTCGTGAACTTTGACCCTATGAAAGTCGGGTCCTATTGGGCCTAGAGAGAAACTTTTTTTTTTAAAATTGATCTACTCTTCGAGAGCAACATTTTGGCTATCTCGGATTTTTAAAATTCGCGAACGGAGTTTCTGCGGGGAATTTCCGTTCGATTTTTGGCCTATTCTTTAAACCTTCAAAAATTCGCCATAAAAAAACTATTGAAGCTAGGACCACGAAATTTGGAGGGTTTGTAGGAAAGAATAGGGAGCCCTTTCACACCAAAATTTGCGCAATTCTATCGAACCGTTTCGGAGATATTCGCGAGTTTTTGGTTTAGCATTACGGCGAAAAGGGGGGGACCCCCCCTGGTGAGGGGCGACTGCGGGGCATGGGGAGGAAGGCCGAAACCCTGTTAGGCCACGTTTCAAATTTCAAGTCGATCGGACAATTAGGGCCCGAGATATCGGGGGTCAAAGTTTGGCCCATTTCAGTCACCATTTCGGTGACCCCATCGAAATTTCGGTCGCTTGCGCCGGGGTCAAAAATTGAGCTACGAGAAAACGCTTGCGGGGGATTGTTCATGTGTCCGAATGGGAAGTGCTGTGTGAGCGGTTTGAAATTCGGTGCAACGGTTACAGGGAATTCTCGCGGCCGAAATGTGTCAAATTCGTGAACTTTGACCCTATGAAAGTCGGGTCCTATTGGGCCTAGAGAGAAACTTTTTTTTTTTAAATTGATCTACTCTTCGAGAGCAACATTTTGGCTATCTCGGATTTTTAAAATTCGCGAACGGAGTTTCTGCGGGGAATTTCCGTTCGATTTTTGGCCTATTCTTTAAACCTTCAAAAATTCGCCATAAAAAAACTATTGAAGCTAGGACCACGAAATTTGGAGGGTTTGTAGGAAAGAATAGGGAGCCCTTTCACACCAAAATTTGCGCAATTCTATCGAACCGTTTCGGAGATATTCGCGAGTTTTTGTTTTAGCATTACGGCGAAAAGGGGGGGACCCCCCCTGGTGAGGGGCGACTGCGGGGCATGGGGAGGAAGGCCGAAACCCTGTTAGGCCACGTTTCAAATTTCAAGTCGATCGGACAATTAGGGCCCGAGATATCGGGGGTCAAAGTTTGGCCCATTTCAGTCACCATTTCGGTGACCCCATCGAAATTTCGGTCCCTTGCGCCGGGGTCAAAAATTGAGCTACGAGAAAACGCTTGCGGGGGATTGTTCATGTGTCCGAATGGGAAGTGCTGTGTGAGCGGTTTGAAATTCGGTGCAACGGTTACAGGGAATTCTCGCGGCCGAAATGTGTCAAATTCGTGAACTTTGACCCTATGAAAGTCGGGTCCTATTGGGCCTAGAGAGAAACTTTTTTTTTTTAAATTGATCTACTCTTCGAGAGCAACATTTTGGCTATCTCGGATTTTTAAAATTCGCGAACGGAGTTTCTGCGGGGAATTTCCGTTCGATTTTTGGCCTATTCTTTAAACCTTCAAAAATTCGCCATAAAAAAACTATTGAAGCTAGGACCACGAAATTTGGAGGGTTTGTAGGAAAGAATAGGGAGCCCTTTCACACCAAAATTTGCGCAATTCTATCGAACCGTTTCGGAGATATTCGCGAGTTTTTGGTTTAGCATTACGGCGAAAAGGGGGGGACCCCCCCTGGTGAGGGGCGACTGCGGGGCATGGGGAGGAAGGCCGAAACCCTGTTAGGCCACGTTTCAAATTTCAAGTCGATCGGACAATTAGGGCCCGAGATATCGGGGGTCAAAGTTTGGCCCATTTCAGTCACCATTTCGGTGACCCCATCGAAATTTCGGTCGCTTGCGCCGGGGTCAAAAATTGAGCTACGAGAAAACGCTTGCGGGGGATTGTTCATGTGTCCGAATGGGAAGTGCTGTGTGAGCGGTTTGAAATTCGGTGCAACGGTTACAGGGAATTCTCGCGGCCGAAATGTGTCAAATTCGTGAACTTTGACCCTATGAAAGTCGGGTCCTGATGGGCCTAGAGAGAAACTTTTTTTTTTAAAATTGATCTACTCTTCGAGAGCAACATTTTGGCTATCTCGGATTTTTAAAATTCGCGAAGGGAGTTTCTGCGGGGAATTTCCGTTCGATTTTTGGCCTATTCTTTAAACCTTCAAAAATTCGCCATAAAAAAACTATTGAAGCTAGGACCACGAAATTTGGAGGGTTTGTAGGAAAGACTAGGGAGCCCTTTCACACCAAAATTTGCGCAATTCTATCGAACCGTTTCGGAGATATTCGCGAGTTTTTGTTTTAGCATTACGGCGAAAAGGGGGGGACCCCCCCTGGTGAGGGGCGACTGCGGGGCATGGGGAGGAAGGCCGAAACCCTGTTAGGTCACGTTTCAAATTTCAAGTCGATCGGACAATTAGGGCCCGAGATATCGGGGGTCAAAGTTTGGCCCATTTCCGTGACCCTTTCCGTGACCCCATCGAAATTTCGGTCGCTTGCGCCGGCGTCAACGGAAATGGTGACTGAAATGGGCCAAAATTTGACCCCCCATATCTCGGGCCCTATTTGTCCGATCGACTTGAAATTTGAAACGTGGCCTAACAGGGTTTCGGCCTTCCTCCCCATGCCCCGCAGTCGCCCCTCACCAGGGGGGGTCCCCCCCTTTTCGCCGTAATGCTAAAACAAAAACTCGCGAATATCTCCGAAACGGTTCGATAGAATTGCGCAAATTTTGGTGTGAAAGGGCTCCCTATTCTTTCCTACAAACCCTCCAAATTTCGTGGTCCTAGCTTCAATAGTTTTTTTATGGCGAATTTTTGAAGGTTTAAAGAATAGGCCAAAAATCGAACGGAAATTCCCCGCAGAAACTCCCTTCGCGAATTTTAAAAATCCGAGATAGCCAAAATGTTGCTCTCGAAGAGTACATCAATTTTAAAAAAAAAAGTTTCTCTCTAGGCCCAATAGGACCCGACTTTCATAGGGTCAAAGTTCACGAATTTGACACATTTCGGCCGCGAGAATTCCCTGTAACCGTTGCACCGAATTTCAAACCGCTCACACAGCACTTCCCATTCGGACACATGAACAATCCCCCGCAAGCGTTTTCTCGTAGCTCAATTTTTGACCTCGGCGCAAGCGACCGAAATTTCGATGGGGTCACCGAAATGGTGACTGAAATGGGCCAAACTTTGACCCCCGATATCTCGGGCCCTAATTGTCCGATCGACTTGAAATTTGAAACGTGGCCTAACAGGGTTTCGGCCTTCCTCCCCATGCCCCGCAGTCGCCCCTCACCAGGGGGGGTCCCCCCCTTTTCGCCGTAATGCTAAAACAAAAACTCGCGAATATCTCCGAAACGGTTCGATAGAATTGCGCAAATTTTGGTGTGAAAGGGCTCCCTATTCTTTCCTACAAACCCTCCAAATTTCGTGGTCCTAGCTTCAATAGTTTTTTTATGGCGAATTTTTGAAGGTTTAAAGAATAGGCCAAAAATCGAACGGAAATTCCCCGCAGAAACTCCCTTCGCGAATTTTAAAAATCCGAGATAGCCAAAATGTTGCTCTCGAAGAGTAGATCAATTTTAAAAAAAAAAGTTTCTCTCTAGGCCCAATAGGACCCGACTTTCATAGGGTCAAAGTTCACGAATTTGACACATTTCGGCCGCGAGAATTCCCTGTAACCGTTGCACCGAATTTCAAACCGCTCACACAGCACTTCCCATTCGGACACATGAACAATCCCCCGCAAGCGTTTTCTCGTAGCTCAATTTTTGACCCCGGCGCAAGGGACCGAAATTTCGATGGGGTCACCGAAATGGTGACTGAAATGGGCCAAACTTTCACACCCGATATCTCGGGCCCTAATTGTCCGATCGACTTGAAATTTGAAACGTGGCCTAACAGGGTTTCGGCCTTCCTCCCCATGCCCCGCAGTCGCCCCTCACCAGGGGGGGTCCCCCCCTTTTCGCCGTAATGCTAAAACAAAAACTCGCGAATATCTCCGAAACGGTTCGATAGAATTGCGCAAATTTTGGTGTGAAAGGGCTCCCTATTCTTTCCTACAAACCCTCCAAATTTCGTGGTCCTAGCTTCAATAGTTTTTTTATGGCGAATTTTTGAAGGTTTAAAGAATAGGCCAAAAATCGAACGGAAATTCCCCGCAGAAACTTCCTTCGCGAATTTTAAAAATCCGAGATAGCCAAAATGTTGCTCTCGAAGAGTAGATCAATTTTAAAAAAAAAAGTTTCTCTCTAGGCCCAATAGGACCCGACTTTCATAGGGTCAAAGTTCACGAATTTGACACATTTCGGCCGCGAGAATTCCCTGTAACCGTTGCACCGAATTTCAAACCGCTCACACAGCACTTCCCATTCGGACACATGAACAATCCCCCGCAAGCGTTTTCTCGTAGCTCAATTTTTGACCCCGGCGCAAGGGACCGAAATTTCGATGGGGTCACCGAAATGGTGACTGAAATGGGCCAAACTTTGACCCCCGATATCTCGGGCCCTAATTGTCCGATCGACTTGAAATTTGAAACGTGGCCTAACAGGGTTTCGGCCTTCCTCCCCATGCCCCGCAGTCGCCCCTCACCAGGGGGGGTCCCCCCCTTTTCGCCGTAATGCTAAAACAAAAACTCGCGAATATCTCCGAAACGGTTCGATAGAATTGCGCAAATTTTGGTGTGAAAGGGCTCCCTATTCTTTCCTACAAACCCTCCAAATTTCGTGGTCCTAGCTTCAATAGTTTTTTTATGGCGAATTTTTGAAGGTTTAAAGAATAGGCCAAAAATCGAACGGAAATTCCCCGCAGAAACTCCCTTCGCGAATTTTAAAAATCCGAGATAGCCAAAATGTTGCTCTCGAAGAGTAGATCAATTTTAAAAAAAAAAGTTTCTCTCTAGGCCCAATAGGACCCGACTTTCATAGGGTCAAAGTTCACGAATTTGACACATTTCGGCCGCGAGAATTCCCTGTAACCGTTGCACCGAATTTCAAACCGCTCACACAGCACTTCCCATTCGGACACATGAACAATCCCCCGCAAGCGTTTTCTCGTAGCTCAATTTTTGACCCCGGCGCAAGCGACCGAAATTTCGATGGGGTCACCGAAATGGTGACTGAAATGGGCCAAACTTTGACCCCCGATATCTCGGGCCCTAATTGTCCGATCGACTTGAAATTTGAAACGTGGCCTAACAGGGTTTCGGCCTTCCTCCCCATGCCCCGCAGTCGCCCCTCACCAGGGGGGGTCCCCCCCTTTTCGCCGTAATGCTAAAACAAAAACTCGCGAATATCTCCGAAACGGTTCGATAGAATTGCGCAAATTTTGGTGTGAAAGGGCTCCCTATTCTTTCCTACAAACCCTCCAAATTTCGTGGTCCTAGCTTCAATAGTTTTTTTATGGCGAATTTTTGAAGGTTTAAAGAATAGGCCAAAAATCGAACGGAAATTCCCCGCAGAAACTCCCTTCGCGAATTTTAAAAATCCGAGATAGCCAAAATGTTGCTCTCGAAGAGTAGATCAATTTTAAAAAAAAAAGTTTCTCTCTAGGCCCAATAGGACCCGACTTTCATAGGGTCAAAGTTCACGAATTTGACACATTTCGGCCGCGAGAATTCCCTGTAACCGTTGCACCGAATTTCAAACCGCTCACACAGCACTTCCCATTCGGACACATGAACAATCCCCCGCAAGCGTTTTCTCGTAGCTCAATTTTTGACCCCGGCGCAAGCGACCGAAATTTCGATGGGGTCACGGAAATGGTGACTGAAATGGGCCAAACTTTGACCCCCGATATCTCGGGCCCTAATTGTCCGATCGACTTGAAATTTGAAACGTGGCCTAACAGGGTTTCGGCCTTCCTCCCCATGCCCCGCAGTCGCCCCTCACCAGGGGGGGTCCCCCCCTTTTCGCCGTAATGCTAAAACAAAAACTCGCGAATATCTCCGAAACGGTTCGATAGAATTGCGCAAATTTTGGTGTGAAAGGGCTCCCTATTCTTTCCTACAAACCCTCCAAATTTCGTGATCCTAGCTTCAATAGTTTTTTTATGGCGAATTTTTGAAGGTTTAAAGAATAGGCCAAAAATCGAACGGAAATTCCCCGCAGAAACTCCCTTCGCGAATTTTAAAAATCCGAGATAGCCAAAATGTTGCTCTCGAAGAGTAGATCAATTTTAAAAAAAAAAGTTTCTCTCTAGGCCCAATAGGACCCGACTTTCATAGGGTCAAAGTTCACGAATTTGACACATTTCGGCCGCGAGAATTCCCTGTAACCGTTGCACCGAATTTCAAACCGCTCACACAGCACTTCCCATTCGGACACATGAACAATCCCCCGCAAGCGTTTTCTCGTAGCTCAATTTTTGACCCCGGCGCAAGCGACTGAAATTTCGATGGGGTCACCGAAATGGTGACTGAAATGGGCCAAACTTTGACCCCCGATATCTCGGGCCCTAATTGTCCGATTGACTTGAAATTTGAAACGTGGCCTAACAGGGTTTCGGCCTTCCTCCCCATGCCCCGCAGTCGCCCTCACCAGGGGGGGTCCCCCCCTTTTCGCCGTAATGCTAAAACAAAAACTCGCGAATATCTCCGAAACGGTTCGATAGAATTGCGCAAATTTTGGTGTGAAAGGGCTCCCTATTCTTTCCTACAAACCCTCCAAATTTCGTGGTCCTAGCTTCAATAGTTTTTTTATGGCGAATTTTTGAAGGTTTAAAGAATAGGCCAAAAATCGAACGGAAATTCCCCGCAGAAACTCCGTTCGCGAATTTTAAAACTCCGAGATAGCCAAAATGTTGCTCTCGAAGAGTACATCAATTTTTAAAAAAAAAGTTTCTCTCTAGGCCCAATAGGACCCGACTTTCATAGGGTCAAAGTTCACGAATTTGACACATTTCGGCCGCGAGAATTCCCTGTAACCGTTGCACCGAATTTCAAACCGCTCACACAGCACTTCCCATTCGGACACATGAACAATCCCCCGCAAGCGTTTTCTCGTAGCTCAATTTTTGACCCCGGCGCAAGGGACCGAAATTTCGATGGGGTCACCGAAATGGTGACTGAAATGGGCCAAACTTTGACCCCCGATATCTCGGGCCCTAATTGTCCGATCGACTTGAAATTTGAAACGTGGCCTAACAGGGTTTCGGCCTTCCTCCCCATGCCCCGCAGTCGCCCCTCACCAGGGGGGGTCCCCCCCCCTTTTCGCCGTAATGCTAAAACAAAAACTCGCGAATATCTCCGAAACGGTTCGATAGAATTGCGCAAATTTTGGTGTGAAAGGGCTCCCTATTCTTTCCTACAAACCCTCCAAATTTCGTGGTCCTAGCTTCAATAGTTTTTTTATGGCGAATTTTTGAAGGTTTAAAGAATAGGCCAAAAATCGAACGGAAATTCCCCGCAGAAACTCCCTTCGCGAATTTTAAAAATCCGAGATAGCCAAAATGTTGCTCTCGAAGAGTAGATCAATTTTAAAAAAAAAAGTTTCTCTCTAGGCCCAATAGGACCCGACTTTCATAGGGTCAAAGTTCACGAATTTGACACATTTCGGCCGCGAGAATTCCCTGTAACCGTTGCACCGAATTTCAAACCGCTCACACAGCACTTCCCATTCGGACACATGAACAATCCCCCGCAAGCGTTTTCTCGTAGCTCAATTTTTGACCCCGGCGCAAGCGACCGAAATTTCGATGGGGTCACCGAAATGGTGACTGAAATGGGCCAAACTTTGACCCCCGATATCTCGGGCCCTAATTGTCCGATCGACTTGAAATTTGAAACGTGGCCTAACAGGGTTTCGGCCTTCCTCCCCATGCCCCGCAGTCGCCCCTCACCAGGGGGGGTCCCCCCCTTTTCGCCGTAATGCTAAAACAAAAACTCGCGAATATCTCCGAAACGGTTCGATAGAATTGCGCAAATTTTGGTGTGAAAGGGCTCCCTATTCTTTCCTACAAACCCTCCAAATTTCGTGGTCCTAGCTTCAATAGTTTTTTTATGGCGAATTTTTGAAGGTTTAAAGAATAGGCCAAAAATCGAACGGAAATTCCCCGCAGAAACTCCCTTCGCGAATTTTAAAAATCCGAGATAGCCAAAATGTTGCTCTCGAAGAGTAGATCAATTTTAAAAAAAAAAGTTTCTCTCTAGGCCCAATAGGACCCGACTTTCATAGGGTCAAAGTTCACGAATTTGACACATTTCGGCCGCGAGAATTCCCTGTAACCGTTGCACCGAATTTCAAACCGCTCACACAGCACTTCCCATTCGGACACATGAACAATCCCCCGCAAGCGTTTTCTCGTAGCTCAATTTTTGACCCCGGCGCAAGCGACCGAAATTTCGATGGGGTCACCGAAATGGTGACTGAAATGGGCCAAACTTTGACCCCCGATATCTCGGGCCCTAATTGTCCGATCGACTTGAAATTTGAAACGTGGCCTAACAGGGTTTCGGCCTTCCTCCCCATGCCCCGCAGTCGCCCCTCACCAGGGGGGGTCCCCCCCTTTTCGCCGTAATGCTAAAACAAAAACTCGCGAATATCTCCGAAACGGTTCGATAGAATTGCGCAAATTTTGGTGTGAAAGGGCTCCCTATTCTTTCCTACAAACCCTCTAAATTTCGTGGTCCTAGCTTCAATAGTTTTTTTATGGCGAATTTTTGAAGGTTTAAAGAATAGGCCAAAAATCGAACGGAAATTCCCCGCAGAAACTCCCTTCGCGAATTTTAAAAATCCGAGATAGCCAAAATGTTGCTCTCGAAGAGTAGATCAATTTTAAAAAAAAAAGTTTCTCTCTAGGCCCAATAGGACCCGACTTTCGTAGGGTCAAAGTTCACGAATTTGACACATTTCGGCCGCGAGAATTCCCTCTAACCGTTGCACCGAATTTCAAACCGCTCACACAGCACTTCCCATTCGGACACATGAACAATCCCCCGCAAGCGTTTTCTCGTAGCTCAATTTTTGACCCCGGCGCAAGCGACCGAAATTTCGATGGGGTCACCGAAATGGTGACTGAAATGGGCCAAACTTTGACCCCCGATATCTCGGGCCCTAATTGTCCGATCGACTTGAAATTTGAAACGTGGCCTAACAGGGTTTCGGCCTTCCTCCCCATGCCCCGCAGTCGCCCCTCACCAGGGGGGGTCCCCCCCTTTTCGCCGTAATGCTAAAACAAAAACTCGCGAATATCTCCGAAACGGTTCGATAGAATTGCGCAAATTTTGGTGTGAAAGGGCTCCCTATTCTTTCCTACAAACCCTCCAAATTTCGTGATCCTAGCTTCAATAGTTTTTTTATGGCGAATTTTTGAAGGTTTAAAGAATAGGCCAAAAATCGAACGGAAATTCCCCGCAGAAACTCCCTTCGCGAATTTTAAAAATCCGAGATAGCCAAAATGTTGCTCTCGAAGAGTAGATCAATTTTAAAAAAAAAAGTTTCTCTCTAGGCCCAATAGGACCCGACTTTCATAGGGTCAAAGTTCACGAATTTGACACATTTCGGCCGCGAGAATTCCCTGTAACCGTTGCACCGAATTTCAAACCGCTCACACAGCACTTCCCATTCGGACACATGAACAATCCCCCGCAAGCGTTTTCTCGTAGCTCAATTTTTGACCCCGGCGCAAGGGACCGAAATTTCGATGGGGTCACCGAAATGGTGACTGAAATGGGCCAAACTTTGACCCCCGATATCTCGGGCCCTAATTGTCCGATCGACTTGAAATTTGAAACGTGGCCTAACAGGGTTTCGGCCTTCCTCCCCATGCCCCGCAGTCGCCCCTCACCAGGGGGGGTCCCCCCCTTTTCGCCGTAATGCTAAAACAAAAACTCGCGAATATCTCCGAAACGGTTCGATAGAATTGCGCAAATTTTGGTGTGAAAGGGCTCCCTATTCTTTCCTACAAACCCTCCAAATTTCGTGGTCCTAGCTTCAATAGTTTTTTTATGGCGAATTTTTGAAGGTTTAAAGAATAGGCCAAAAATCGAACGGAAATTCCCCGCAGAAACTCCCTTCGCGAATTTTAAAAATCCGAGATAGCCAAAATGTTGCTCTCGAAGAGTAGATTAATTTTAAAAAAAAAAGTTTCTCTCTAGGCCCAATAGGACCCGACTTTCATAGGGTCAAAGTTCACGAATTTGACACATTTCGGCCGCGAGAATTCCCTGTAACCGTTGCACCGAATTTCAAACCGCTCACACAGCACTTACCATTCGGACACATGAACAATCCCCCGCAAGCGTTTTCTCGTAGCTCAATTTTTGACCCCGGCGCAAGCGACCGAAATTTCGATGGGGTCACCGAAATGGTGACTGAAATGGGCCAAACTTTGACCCCCGATATCTCGGGCCCTAATTGTCCGATCGACTTGAAATTTGAAACGTGGCCTAACAGGGTTTCGGCCTTCCTCCCCATGCCCCGCAGTCGCCCCTCACCAGGGGGGGTCCCCCCCTTTTCGCCGTAATGCTAAAACAAAAACTCGCGAATATCTCCGAAACGGTTCGATAGAATTGCGCAAATTTTGGTGTGAAAGGGCTCCCTATTCTTTCCTACAAACCCTCCAAATTTCGTGGTCCTAGCTTCAATAGTTTTTTTATGGCGAATTTTTGAAGGTTTAAAGAATAGGCCAAAAATCGAACGGAAATTCCCCGCAGAAACTCCCTTCGCGAATTTTAAAAATCCGAGATAGCCAAAATGTTGCTCTCGAAGAGTAGATCAATTTTAAAAAAAAAAGTTTCTCTCTAGGCCCAATAGGACCCGACTTTCATAGGGTCAAAGTTCACGAATTTGACACATTTCGGCCGCGAGAATTCCCTGTAACCGTTGCTCCGAATTTAAAACCGCTCACACAGTACCTCCCATTTATGTACCTAATTAAACCTACAAAGGCATTTCCTCCCAACTCAATTTTTGCGACTTCATGGTCCGACCCTATATTCAATGTTAAGTGTATGGGAGCAAACCGTTTAAATAAAGATATCGGCTTGAAACTTTATCAGCGTCTTTAGTCCCCGGAATGCATTCGATTGCAGCAAGAGGATTCAAAATCGCTTCATTAGTTCTCTTCGTATAACGTTAAATGTGCGAAATCGTCGTTTCTCGGTGAGAAAACGCGTTTTCGCATATGCTTTCGAATTTTAAGGGAACGGCTGCACGGATTTTGAAACCGCTTTCACAGAACCTCGCATTTAGGGGACTGAACAAGCCTATAAAAGCATTTCCTCCTATCTCAATTTTTGCGACTTCATGGTACGACCCTATATTCAATGTTAAGTGTATGGGAGCAAACCGTTTAAATAAAGATATCGGCCTGAAACTTTATCAGGGTCTTTAGTCCCCGGAATGCATTCGATTGCAGCAAGAGGATTCAAAATCGCTTCATTAGTTCTCTTCGTATAACGTTAAATGTGCGAAATCGTCGTTTCTCCGCGAGAAAACGCGTTTTCGCATATGCTTTCGAATTTTAAGGGAACGGCTGCACGGATTTTGAAACCGCTTTCACAGAACCTCGCATTTAGGGGACTGAACATGCCTATAAACGCATTTCCTCCTATCTCAATTTTTGCGACTTCATGGTTCGACCCTATATTCAATGTTAAGTGTATGGGAGCGAACCGTTTAAATAAAGATATCGGCCTGAAACTTTATCAGCGTCTTTAGTCCCCGGAATGCATTCGATTGCAGCAAGAGCATTCAAAATCGCTTCATTAGTTCTCTTCGTATAACGTTAAATGTGCGAAATCGTCGTTTCTCGGCGAGAAAACGCGTTTTCGCATATGCTTTCGAATTTTAAGGGAACGGCTGCACGGATTTTGAAACCGCCATTTCAGTCACCATTTCGGTGACCCCATCGAAATTTCGGTCGCTTGCGCCGGGGTCAAAAATTGAGCTACGAGAAAACGCTTGCGGGGGATTGTTCATGTGTCCGAATGGGAAGTGCTGTGTGAGCGGTTTGAAATTCGGTGCAACGGTTACAGGGAATTCTCGCGGCCGAAATGTGTCAAATTCGTGAACTTTGACCCTATGAAAGTCGGGTCCTATTGGGCCTAGAGAGAAACTTTTTTTTTTTAAATTGATCTACTCTTCGAGAGCAACATTTTGGCTATCTCGGATTTTTAAAATTCGCGAACGGAGTTTCTGCGGGGAATTTCCGTTCGATTTTTGGCCTATTCTTTAAACCTTCAAAAATTCGCCATAAAAAAACTATTGAAGCTAGGACCACGAAATTTGGAGGGTTTGTAGGAAAGAATAGGGAGCCCTTTCACACCAAAATTTGCGCAATTCTATCGAACCGTTTCGGAGATATTCGCGAGTTTTTGTTTTAGCATTACGGCGAAAAGGGGGGGACCCCCCCTGGTGAGGGGCGACTGCGGGGCATGGGGAGGAAGGCCGAAACCCTGTTAGGCCACGTTTCAAATTTCAAGTCGATCGGACAATTAGGGCCCGAGATATCGGGGGTCAAAGTTTGGCCCATTTCAGTCACCATTTCGGTGACCCCATCGAAATTTCGGTCCCTTGCGCCGGGGTCAAAAATTGAGCTACGAGAAAACGCTTGCGGGGGATTGTTCATGTGTCCGAATGGGAAGTGCTGTGTGAGCGGTTTGAAATTCGGTGCAACGGTTACAGGGAATTCTCGCGGCCGAAATGTGTCAAATTCGTGAACTTTGACCCTATGAAAGTCGGGTCCTATTGGGCCTAGAGAGAAACTTTTTTTTTTTAAATTGATCTACTCTTCGAGAGCAACATTTTGGCTATCTCGGATTTTTAAAATTCGCGAACGGAGTTTCTGCGGGGAATTTCCGTTCGATTTTTGGCCTATTCTTTAAACCTTCAAAAATTCGCCATAAAAAAACTATTGAAGCTAGGACCACGAAATTTGGAGGGTTTGTAGGAAAGAATAGGGAGCCCTTTCACACCAAAATTTGCGCAATTCTATCGAACCGTTTCGGAGATATTCGCGAGTTTTTGGTTTAGCATTACGGCGAAAAGGGGGGGACCCCCCCTGGTGAGGGGCGACTGCGGGGCATGGGGAGGAAGGCCGAAACCCTGTTAGGCCACGTTTCAAATTTCAAGTCGATCGGACAATTAGGGCCCGAGATATCGGGGGTCAAAGTTTGGCCCATTTCAGTCACCATTTCGGTGACCCCATCGAAATTTCGGTCGCTTGCGCCGGGGTCAAAAATTGAGCTACGAGAAAACGCTTGCGGGGGATTGTTCATGTGTCCGAATGGGAAGTGCTGTGTGAGCGGTTTGAAATTCGGTGCAACGGTTACAGGGAATTCTCGCGGCCGAAATGTGTCAAATTCGTGAACTTTGACCCTATGAAAGTCGGGTCCTGATGGGCCTAGAGAGAAACTTTTTTTTTTAAAATTGATCTACTCTTCGAGAGCAACATTTTGGCTATCTCGGATTTTTAAAATTCGCGAAGGGAGTTTCTGCGGGGAATTTCCGTTCGATTTTTGGCCTATTCTTTAAACCTTCAAAAATTCGCCATAAAAAAACTATTGAAGCTAGGACCACGAAATTTGGAGGGTTTGTAGGAAAGACTAGGGAGCCCTTTCACACCAAAATTTGCGCAATTCTATCGAACCGTTTCGGAGATATTCGCGAGTTTTTGTTTTAGCATTACGGCGAAAAGGGGGGGACCCCCCCTGGTGAGGGGCGACTGCGGGGCATGGGGAGGAAGGCCGAAACCCTGTTAGGTCACGTTTCAAATTTCAAGTCGATCGGACAATTAGGGCCCGAGATATCGGGGGTCAAAGTTTGGCCCATTTCCGTGACCCTTTCCGTGACCCCATCGAAATTTCGGTCGCTTGCGCCGGCGTCAACGGAAATGGTGACTGAAATGGGCCAAAATTTGACCCCCCATATCTCGGGCCCTATTTGTCCGATCGACTTGAAATTTGAAACGTGGCCTAACAGGGTTTCGGCCTTCCTCCCCATGCCCCGCAGTCGCCCCTCACCAGGGGGGGTCCCCCCCTTTTCGCCGTAATGCTAAAACAAAAACTCGCGAATATCTCCGAAACGGTTCGATAGAATTGCGCAAATTTTGGTGTGAAAGGGCTCCCTATTCTTTCCTACAAACCCTCCAAATTTCGTGGTCCTAGCTTCAATAGTTTTTTTATGGCGAATTTTTGAAGGTTTAAAGAATAGGCCAAAAATCGAACGGAAATTCCCCGCAGAAACTCCCTTCGCGAATTTTAAAAATCCGAGATAGCCAAAATGTTGCTCTCGAAGAGTACATCAATTTTAAAAAAAAAAGTTTCTCTCTAGGCCCAATAGGACCCGACTTTCATAGGGTCAAAGTTCACGAATTTGACACATTTCGGCCGCGAGAATTCCCTGTAACCGTTGCACCGAATTTCAAACCGCTCACACAGCACTTCCCATTCGGACACATGAACAATCCCCCGCAAGCGTTTTCTCGTAGCTCAATTTTTGACCTCGGCGCAAGCGACCGAAATTTCGATGGGGTCACCGAAATGGTGACTGAAATGGGCCAAACTTTGACCCCCGATATCTCGGGCCCTAATTGTCCGATCGACTTGAAATTTGAAACGTGGCCTAACAGGGTTTCGGCCTTCCTCCCCATGCCCCGCAGTCGCCCCTCACCAGGGGGGGTCCCCCCCTTTTCGCCGTAATGCTAAAACAAAAACTCGCGAATATCTCCGAAACGGTTCGATAGAATTGCGCAAATTTTGGTGTGAAAGGGCTCCCTATTCTTTCCTACAAACCCTCCAAATTTCGTGGTCCTAGCTTCAATAGTTTTTTTATGGCGAATTTTTGAAGGTTTAAAGAATAGGCCAAAAATCGAACGGAAATTCCCCGCAGAAACTCCCTTCGCGAATTTTAAAAATCCGAGATAGCCAAAATGTTGCTCTCGAAGAGTAGATCAATTTAAAAAAAAAAAGTTTCTCTCTAGGCCCAATAGGACCCGACTTTCATAGGGTCAAAGTTCACGAATTTGACACATTTCGGCCGCGAGAATTCCCTGTAACCGTTGCACCGAATTTCAAACCGCTCACACAGCACTTCCCATTCGGACACATGAACAATCCCCCGCAAGCGTTTTCTCGTAGCTCAATTTTTGACCCCGGCGCAAGGGACCGAAATTTCGATGGGGTCACCGAAATGGTGACTGAAATGGGCCAAACTTTCACACCCGATATCTCGGGCCCTAATTGTCCGATCGACTTGAAATTTGAAACGTGGCCTAACAGGGTTTCGGCCTTCCTCCCCATGCCCCGCAGTCGCCCCTCACCAGGGGGGGTCCCCCCCTTTTCGCCGTAATGCTAAAACAAAAACTCGCGAATATCTCCGAAACGGTTCGATAGAATTGCGCAAATTTTGGTGTGAAAGGGCTCCCTATTCTTTCCTACAAACCCTCCAAATTTCGTGGTCCTAGCTTCAATAGTTTTTTTATGGCGAATTTTTGAAGGTTTAAAGAATAGGCCAAAAATCGAACGGAAATTCCCCGCAGAAACTTCCTTCGCGAATTTTAAAAATCCGAGATAGCCAAAATGTTGCTCTCGAAGAGTAGATCAATTTTAAAAAAAAAGTTTCTCTCTAGGCCCAATAGGACCCGACTTTCATAGGGTCAAAGTTCACGAATTTGACACATTTCGGCCGCGAGAATTCCCTGTAACCGTTGCACCGAATTTCAAACCGCTCACACAGCACTTCCCATTCGGACACATGAACAATCCCCCGCAAGCGTTTTCTCGTAGCTCAATTTTTGACCCCGGCGCAAGGGACCGAAATTTCGATGGGGTCACCGAAATGGTGACTGAAATGGGCCAAACTTTCACACCCGATATCTCGGGCCCTAATTGTCCGATCGACTTGAAATTTGAAACGTGGCCTAACAGGGTTTCGGCCTTCCTCCCCATGCCCCGCAGTCGCCCCTCACCAGGGGGGGTCCCCCCCTTTTCGCCGTAATGCTAAAACAAAAACTCGCGAATATCTCCGAAACGGTTCGATAGAATTGCGCAAATTTTGGTGTGAAAGGGCTCCCTATTCTTTCCTACAAACCCTCCAAATTTCGTGGTCCTAGCTTCAATAGTTTTTTTATGGCGAATTTTTGAAGGTTTAAAGAATAGGCCAAAAATCGAACGGAAATTCCCCGCAGAAACTTCCTTCGCGAATTTTAAAAATCCGAGATAGCCAAAATGTTGCTCTCGAAGAGTAGATCAATTTTAAAAAAAAAAGTTTCTCTCTAGGCCCAATAGGACCCGACTTTCATAGGGTCAAAGTTCACGAATTTGACACATTTCGGCCGCGAGAATTCCCTGTAACCGTTGCACCGAATTTCAAACCGCTCACACAGCACTTCCCATTCGGACACATGAACAATCCCCCGCAAGCGTTTTCTCGTAGCTCAATTTTTGACCCCGGCGCAAGGGACCGAAATTTCGATGGGGTCACCGAAATGGTGACTGAAATGGGCCAAACTTTGACCCCCGATATCTCGGGCCCTAATTGTCCGATCGACTTGAAATTTGAAACGTGGCCTAACAGGGTTTCGGCCTTCCTCCCCATGCCCCGCAGTCGCCCCTCACCAGGGGGGGTCCCCCCCTTTTCGCCGTAATGCTAAAACAAAAACTCGCGAATATCTCCGAAACGGTTCGATAGAATTGCGCAAATTTTGGTGTGAAAGGGCTCCCTATTCTTTCCTACAAACCCTCCAAATTTCGTGGTCCTAGCTTCAATAGTTTTTTTATGGCGAATTTTTGAAGGTTTAAAGAATAGGCCAAAAATCGAACGGAAATTCCCCGCAGAAACTCCCTTCGCGAATTTTAAAAATCCGAGATAGCCAAAATGTTGCTCTCGAAGAGTAGATCAATTTTAAAAAAAAAAGTTTCTCTCTAGGCCCAATAGGACCCGACTTTCATAGGGTCAAAGTTCACGAATTTGACACATTTCGGCCGCGAGAATTCCCTGTAACCGTTGCACCGAATTTCAAACCGCTCACACAGCACTTCCCATTCGGACACATGAACAATCCCCCGCAAGCGTTTTCTCGTAGCTCAATTTTTGACCCCGGCGCAAGCGACCGAAATTTCGATGGGGTCACCGAAATGGTGACTGAAATGGGCCAAACTTTGACCCCCGATATCTCGGGCCCTAATTGTCCGATCGACTTGAAATTTGAAACGTGGCCTAACAGGGTTTCGGCCTTCCTCCCCATGCCCCGCAGTCGCCCCTCACCAGGGGGGGTCCCCCCCTTTTCGCCGTAATGCTAAAACAAAAACTCGCGAATATCTCCGAAACGGTTCGATAGAATTGCGCAAATTTTGGTGTGAAAGGGCTCCCTATTCTTTCCTACAAACCCTCCAAATTTCGTGGTCCTAGCTTCAATAGTTTTTTTATGGCGAATTTTTGAAGGTTTAAAGAATAGGCCAAAAATCGAACGGAAATTCCCCGCAGAAACTCCCTTCGCGAATTTTAAAAATCCGAGATAGCCAAAATGTTGCTCTCGAAGAGTAGATCAATTTTAAAAAAAAAAGTTTCTCTCTAGGCCCAATAGGACCCGACTTTCATAGGGTCAAAGTTCACGAATTTGACACATTTCGGCCGCGAGAATTCCCTGTAACCGTTGCACCGAATTTCAAACCGCTCACACAGCACTTCCCATTCGGACACATGAACAATCCCCCGCAAGCGTTTTCTCGTAGCTCAATTTTTGACCCCGGCGCAAGCGACCGAAATTTCGATGGGGTCACGGAAATGGTGACTGAAATGGGCCAAACTTTGACCCCCGATATCTCGGGCCCTAATTGTCCGATCGACTTGAAATTTGAAACGTGGCCTAACAGGGTTTCGGCCTTCCTCCCCATGCCCCGCAGTCGCCCCTCACCAGGGGGGGTCCCCCCCTTTTCGCCGTAATGCTAAAACAAAAACTCGCGAATATCTCCGAAACGGTTCGATAGAATTGCGCAAATTTTGGTGTGAAAGGGCTCCCTATTCTTTCCTACAAACCCTCCAAATTTCGTGATCCTAGCTTCAATAGTTTTTTTATGGCGAATTTTTGAAGGTTTAAAGAATAGGCCAAAAATCGAACGGAAATTCCCCGCAGAAACTCCCTTCGCGAATTTTAAAAATCCGAGATAGCCAAAATGTTGCTCTCGAAGAGTAGATCAATTTTAAAAAAAAAAGTTTCTCTCTAGGCCCAATAGGACCCGACTTTCATAGGGTCAAAGTTCACGAATTTGACACATTTCGGCCGCGAGAATTCCCTGTAACCGTTGCACCGAATTTCAAACCGCTCACACAGCACTTCCCATTCGGACACATGAACAATCCCCCGCAAGCGTTTTCTCGTAGCTCAATTTTTGACCCCGGCGCAAGCGACTGAAATTTCGATGGGGTCACCGAAATGGTGACTGAAATGGGCCAAACTTTGACCCCCGATATCTCGGGCCCTAATTGTCCGATTGACTTGAAATTTGAAACGTGGCCTAACAGGGTTTCGGCCTTCCTCCCCATGCCCCGCAGTCGCCCTCACCAGGGGGGGTCCCCCCCTTTTCGCCGTAATGCTAAAACAAAAACTCGCGAATATCTCCGAAACGGTTCGATAGAATTGCGCAAATTTTGGTGTGAAAGGGCTCCCTATTCTTTCCTACAAACCCTCCAAATTTCGTGGTCCTAGCTTCAATAGTTTTTTTATGGCGAATTTTTGAAGGTTTAAAGAATAGGCCAAAAATCGAACGGAAATTCCCCGCAGAAACTCCGTTCGCGAATTTTAAAACTCCGAGATAGCCAAAATGTTGCTCTCGAAGAGTACATCAATTTTTAAAAAAAAAGTTTCTCTCTAGGCCCAATAGGACCCGACTTTCATAGGGTCAAAGTTCACGAATTTGACACATTTCGGCCGCGAGAATTCCCTGTAACCGTTGCACCGAATTTCAAACCGCTCACACAGCACTTCCCATTCGGACACAAGAACAATCCCCCGCAAGCGTTTTCTCGTAGCTCAATTTTTGACCCCGGCGCAAGGGACCGAAATTTCGATGGGGTCACCGAAATGGTGACTGAAATGGGCCAAACTTTGACCCCCGATATCTCGGGCCCTAATTGTCCGATCGACTTGAAATTTGAAACGTGGCCTAACAGGGTTTCGGCCTTCCTCCCCATGCCCCGCAGTCGCCCCTCACCAGGGGGGGTCCCCCCCCTTTTCGCCGTAATGCTAAAACAAAAACTCGCGAATATCTCCGAAACGGTTCGATAGAATTGCGCAAATTTTGGTGTGAAAGGGCTCCCTATTCTTTCCTACAAACCCTCCAAATTTCGTGGTCCTAGCTTCAATAGTTTTTTTATGGCGAATTTTTGAAGGTTTAAAGAATAGGCCAAAAATCGAACGGAAATTCCCCGCAGAAACTCCCTTCGCGAATTTTAAAAATCCGAGATAGCCAAAATGTTGCTCTCGAAGAGTAGATCAATTTTAAAAAAAAAAGTTTCTCTCTAGGCCCAATAGGACCCGACTTTCATAGGGTCAAAGTTCACGAATTTGACACATTTCGGCCGCGAGAATTCCCTGTAACCGTTGCACCGAATTTCAAACCGCTCACACAGCACTTCCCATTCGGACACATGAACAATCCCCCGCAAGCGTTTTCTCGTAGCTCAATTTTTGACCCCGGCGCAAGCGACCGAAATTTCGATGGGGTCACCGAAATGGTGACTGAAATGGGCCAAACTTTGACCCCCGATATCTCGGGCCCTAATTGTCCGATCGACTTGAAATTTGAAACGTGGCCTAACAGGGTTTCGGCCTTCCTCCCCATGCCCCGCAGTCGCCCCTCACCAGGGGGGGTCCCCCCCTTTTCGCCGTAATGCTAAAACAAAAACTCGCGAATATCTCCGAAACGGTTCGATAGAATTGCGCAAATTTTGGTGTGAAAGGGCTCCCTATTCTTTCCTACAAACCCTCCAAATTTCGTGGTCCTAGCTTCAATAGTTTTTTTATGGCGAATTTTTGAAGGTTTAAAGAATAGGCCAAAAATCGAACGGAAATTCCCCGCAGAAACTCCCTTCGCGAATTTTAAAAATCCGAGATAGCCAAAATGTTGCTCTCGAAGAGTAGATCAATTTTAAAAAAAAAAGTTTCTCTCTAGGCCCAATAGGACCCGACTTTCATAGGGTCAAAGTTCACGAATTTGACACATTTCGGCCGCGAGAATTCCCTGTAACCGTTGCACCGAATTTCAAACCGCTCACACAGCACTTCCCATTCGGACACATGAACAATCCCCCGCAAGCGTTTTCTCGTAGCTCAATTTTTGACCCCGGCGCAAGCGACCGAAATTTCGATGGGGTCACCGAAATGGTGACTGAAATGGGCCAAACTTTGACCCCCGATATCTCGGGCCCTAATTGTCCGATCGACTTGAAATTTGAAACGTGGCCTAACAGGGTTTCGGCCTTCCTCCCCATGCCCCGCAGTCGCCCCTCACCAGGGGGGGTCCCCCCCTTTTCGCCGTAATGCTAAAACAAAAACTCGCGAATATCTCCGAAACGGTTCGATAGAATTGCGCAAATTTTGGTGTGAAAGGGCTCCCTATTCTTTCCTACAAACCCTCCAAATTTCGTGGTCCTAGCTTCAATAGTTTTTTTATGGCGAATTTTTGAAGGTTTAAAGAATAGGCCAAAAATCGAACGGAAATTCCCCGCAGAAACTCCCTTCGCGAATTTTAAAAATCCGAGATAGCCAAAATGTTGCTCTCGAAGAGTAGATCAATTTTAAAAAAAAAAGTTTCTCTCTAGGCCCAATAGGACCCGACTTTCGTAGGGTCAAAGTTCACGAATTTGACACATTTCGGCCGCGAGAATTCCCTCTAACCGTTGCACCGAATTTCAAACCGCTCACACAGCACTTCCCATTCGGACACATGAACAATCCCCCGCAAGCGTTTTCTCGTAGCTCAATTTTTGACCCCGGCGCAAGCGACCGAAATTTCGATGGGGTCACCGAAATGGTGACTGAAATGGGCCAAACTTTGACCCCCGATATCTCGGGCCCTAATTGTCCGATCGACTTGAAATTTGAAACGTGGCCTAACAGGGTTTCGGCCTTCCTCCCCATGCCCCGCAGTCGCCCCTCACCAGGGGGGGTCCCCCCCTTTTCGCCGTAATGCTAAAACAAAAACTCGCGAATATCTCCGAAACGGTTCGATAGAATTGCGCAAATTTTGGTGTGAAAGGGCTCCCTATTCTTTCCTACAAACCCTCCAAATTTCGTGATCCTAGCTTCAATAGTTTTTTTATGGCGAATTTTTGAAGGTTTAAAGAATAGGCCAAAAATCGAACGGAAATTCCCCGCAGAAACTCCCTTCGCGAATTTTAAAAATCCGAGATAGCCAAAATGTTGCTCTCGAAGAGTAGATCAATTTTAAAAAAAAAAGTTTCTCTCTAGGCCCAATAGGACCCGACTTTCATAGGGTCAAAGTTCACGAATTTGACACATTTCGGCCGCGAGAATTCCCTGTAACCGTTGCACCGAATTTCAAACCGCTCACACAGCACTTCCCATTCGGACACATGAACAATCCCCCGCAAGCGTTTTCTCGTAGCTCAATTTTTGACCCCGGCGCAAGGGACCGAAATTTCGATGGGGTCACCGAAATGGTGACTGAAATGGGCCAAACTTTGACCCCCGATATCTCGGGCCCTAATTGTCCGATCGACTTGAAATTTGAAACGTGGCCTAACAGGGTTTCGGCCTTCCTCCCCATGCCCCGCAGTCGCCCCTCACCAGGGGGGGTCCCCCCCTTTTCGCCGTAATGCTAAAACAAAAACTCGCGAATATCTCCGAAACGGTTCGATAGAATTGCGCAAATTTTGGTGTGAAAGGGCTCCCTATTCTTTCCTACAAACCCTCCAAATTTCGTGGTCCTAGCTTCAATAGTTTTTTTATGGCGAATTTTTGAAGGTTTAAAGAATAGGCCAAAAATCGAACGGAAATTCCCCGCAGAAACTCCCTTCGCGAATTTTAAAAATCCGAGATAGCCAAAATGTTGCTCTCGAAGAGTAGATTAATTTTAAAAAAAAAAGTTTCTCTCTAGGCCCAATAGGACCCGACTTTCATAGGGTCAAAGTTCACGAATTTGACACATTTCGGCCGCGAGAATTCCCTGTAACCGTTGCACCGAATTTCAAACCGCTCACACAGCACTTACCATTCGGACACATGAACAATCCCCCGCAAGCGTTTTCTCGTAGCTCAATTTTTGACCCCGGCGCAAGCGACCGAAATTTCGATGGGGTCACCGAAATGGTGACTGAAATGGGCCAAACTTTGACCCCCGATATCTCGGGCCCTAATTGTCCGATCGACTTGAAATTTGAAACGTGGCCTAACAGGGTTTCGGCCTTCCTCCCCATGCCCCGCAGTCGCCCCTCACCAGGGGGGGTCCCCCCCTTTTCGCCGTAATGCTAAAACAAAAACTCGCGAATATCTCCGAAACGGTTCGATAGAATTGCGCAAATTTTGGTGTGAAAGGGCTCCCTATTCTTTCCTACAAACCCTCCAAATTTCGTGGTCCTAGCTTCAATAGTTTTTTTATGGCGAATTTTTGAAGGTTTAAAGAATAGGCCAAAAATCGAACGGAAATTCCCCGCAGAAACTCCCTTCGCGAATTTTAAAAATCCGAGATAGCCAAAATGTTGCTCTCGAAGAGTAGATCAATTTTAAAAAAAAAAGTTTCTCTCTAGGCCCAATAGGACCCGACTTTCATAGGGTCAAAGTTCACGAATTTGACACATTTCGGCCGCGAGAATTCCCTGTAACCGTTGCTCCGAATTTAAAACCGCTCACACAGTACCTCCCATTTATGTACCTAATTAAACCTACAAAGGCATTTCCTCCCAACTCAATTTTTGCGACTTCATGGTCCGACCCTATATTCAATGTTAAGTGTATGGGAGCAAACCGTTTAAATAAAGATATCGGCTTGAAACTTTATCAGCGTCTTTAGTCCCCGGAATGCATTCGATTGCAGCAAGAGGATTCAAAATCGCTTCATTAGTTCTCTTCGTATAACGTTAAATGTGCGAAATCGTCGTTTCTCGGTGAGAAAACGCGTTTTCGCATATGCTTTCGAATTTTAAGGGAACGGCTGCACGGATTTTGAAACCGCTTTCACAGAACCTCGCATTTAGGGGACTGAACAAGCCTATAAAAGCATTTCCTCCTATCTCAATTTTTGCGACTTCATGGTACGACCCTATATTCAATGTTAAGTGTATGGGAGCAAACCGTTTAAATAAAGATATCGGCCTGAAACTTTATCAGGGTCTTTAGTCCCCGGAATGCATTCGATTGCAGCAAGAGGATTCAAAATCGCTTCATTAGTTCTCTTCGTATAACGTTAAATGTGCGAAATCGTCGTTTCTCCGCGAGAAAACGCGTTTTCGCATATGCTTTCGAATTTTAAGGGAACGGCTGCACGGATTTTGAAACCGCTTTCACAGAACCTCGCATTTAGGGGACTGAACATGCCTATAAACGCATTTCCTCCTATCTCAATTTTTGCGACTTCATGGTTCGACCCTATATTCAATGTTAAGTGTATGGGAGCGAACCGTTTAAATAAAGATATCGGCCTGAAACTTTATCAGCGTCTTTAGTCCCCGGAATGCATTCGATTGCAGCAAGAGCATTCAAAATCGCTTCATTAGTTCTCTTCGTATAACGTTAAATGTGCGAAATCGTCGTTTCTCGGCGAGAAAACGCGTTTTCGCATATGCTTTCGAATTTTAAGGGAACGGCTGCACGGATTTTGAAACCGCTTTCACAGAACCTCGCATTTAGGGGACTGAACAAGCCTATAAAAGCATTTCCTCCTATCTCAATTTTTGCGACTTCATGGTACGACCCTATATTCAATGTTAAGTGTATGGGAGCAAACCGTTTAAATAAAGATATCGGCCTGAAACTTTATCAGGGTCTTTAGTCCCCGGAATGCATTCGATTGCAGCAAGAGGATTCAAAATCGCTTCATTAGTTCTCTTCGTATAACGTTAAATGTGCGAAATCGTCGTTTCTCCGCGAGAAAACGCGTTTTCGCATATGCTTTCGAATTTTAAGGGAACGGCTGCACGGATTTTGAAACCGCTTTCACAGAACCTCGCATTTAGGGGACTGAACATGCCTATAAACGCATTTCCTCCTATCTCAATTTTTGCGACTTCATGGTTCGACCCTATATTCAATGTTAAGTGTATGGGAGCGAACCGTTTAAATAAAGATATCGGCCTGAAACTTTATCAGCGTCTTTAGTCCCCGGAATGCATTCGATTGCAGCAAGAGCATTCAAAATCGCTTCATTAGTTCTCTTCGTATAACGTTAAATGTGCGAAATCGTCGTTTCTCCGCGAGAAAACGCGTTTTCGCATATGCTTTCGAATTTTAAGGGAACGGCTGCACGGATTTTGAAACCGCTTTCACAGAACCTCGCATTTAGGGGACTGAACAAGCCTATAAAAGCATTTCCTCCTATCTCAATTTTTGCGACTTCATGGTACGACCCTATATTCAATGTTAAGTGTATGGGAGCAAACCGTTTAAATAAAGATATCGGCCTGAAA
>NC_140773.1:233083829-233107216 GCF_044657685.1 Stegodyphus dumicola
ACTTCATGGTTCGACCCTATATTCAATGTTAAGTGTATGGGAGCAAACCGTTTAAATGAAGATATCGGTCTGAATCTTTATCAGCGTCTTTAGTCCCCGGAATGCATTCGATTGCAGCAAGAGGATTCAAAATCGCTTCATAATTTCTCTTGGTGTAACGTCAAATTTGCGAGAAACGCCGGACGGAATTTCAAACCGCTTACGTTGTACCTCGCATTTAGGGGTCTGATGAAGGCTATTAAAGCATTTCCTCCTATCTCAATTTTTGCGACCTGGGGTCATTGACCGCACTTCCAATGCATAGTTAATGGGAGCTTCAATAGTAACGGTAGCGGAGCAAAAATTCGATGTTCATGTGTCAAATTTCGAAACTTTGACCCTATCAAATTCGGGTCCTATTGGGCCTGGAGAGAAACTTTTTTTTTTTAAATTGATCTACTCTTCGAGAGCAACATTTTGGCTATCTCGGATTTTTAAAATTCGCGAAGGGAGTTTCTGCGGGGAATTTCCGTTCGATTTTTGGCCTATTCTTTAAACATTCAAAAATTCGCCATAAAAAAACTATTGAAGCTAGGACCACGAAATTTGGAGGGTTTGTAGGGGGAAAGAATAGGGAGCCCTTTCACACCAAAATTTGCGCAATTCTATCGAACCGTTTCGGAGATATTCGCGAGTTTTTGTTTTAGCATTACGGCGAAAAGGGGGGGACCCCCCCTGGTGAGGGGGCGACTGCGGGGCATGGGGAGGAAGGCCGAAACCCTGTTAGGCCACGTTTCAAATTTCAAGTCGATCGGACAATTAGGGCCCGAGATATCGGGGGTCAAAGTTTGGCCCATTTCAGTCACCATTTCGGTGACCCCATCGAAATTTCGGTCCCCTTGCGCCGGGGTCAAAAATTGAGCTACGAGAAAACGCTTGCGGGGGATTGTTCATGTGTCCGAATGGGAAGTGCTGTGTGAGCGGTTTGAAATTCGGTGCAACGGTTACAGGGAATTCTCGCGGCCGAAATGTGTCAAATTCGTGAACTTTGACCCTATGAAAGTCGGGTCCTATTGGGCCTAGAGAGAAACTTTTTTTTTTAAAATTGATCTACTCTTCGAGAGCAACATTTTGGCTATCTCGGATTTTTAAAATTCGCGAACGGAGTTTCTGCGGGGAATTTCCGTTCGATTTTTGGCCTATTCTTTAAACCTTCAAAAATTCGCCATAAAAAAACTATTGAAGCTAGGACCACGAAATTTGGAGGGTTTGTAGGAAAGAATAGGGAGCCCTTTCACACCAAAATTTGCGCAATTCTATCGAACCGTTTCGGAGATATTCGCGAGTTTTTGTTTTAGCATTACGGCGAAAAGGGGGGGACCCCCCCTGGTGAGGGGCGACTGCGGGGCATGGGGGAGGAAGGCCGAAACCCTGTTAGGCCACGTTTCAAATTTCAAGTCGATCGGACAATTAGGGCCGGAGATATCGGGGGTCAAAGTTTGGCCCATTTCAGTCACCATTTCGGTGACCCCAACGAAATTTCGGTCCCTTGCGCCGGGGTCAAAAATTGAGCTACGAGAAAACGCTTGCGGGGGATTGTTCATGTGTCCGAATGGGAAGTGCTGTGTGAGCGGTTTGAAATTCGGTGCAACGGTTACAGGGAATTCTCGCGGCCGAAATGTGTCAAATTCGTGAACTTTGACCCTATGAAAGTCGGGTCCTATTGGGCCTAGAGAGAAACTTTTTTTTTTAAAATTGATCTACTCTTCGAGAGCAACATTTTGGCTATCTCGGATTTTTAAAATTCGCGAACGGAGTTTCTGCGGGGAATTTCCGTTCGATTTTTGGCCTATTCTTTAAACCTTCAAAATTCGCCATAAAAAAACTATTGAAGCTAGGACCACGAAATTTGGAGGGTTTGTAGGAAAGAATAGGGAGCCCTTTCACACCAAAATTTGCGCAATTCTATCGAACCGTTTCGGAGATATTCGCGAGTTTTTGGTTTAGCATTACGGCGAAAAGGGGAGGACCCCCCCTGGTGAGGGGCGACTGCGGGGCATGGGGAGGAAGGCCGAAACCCTGTTAGGCCACGTTTCAAATTTCAAGTCGATCGGACAATTAGGGCCCGAGATATCGGGGGTCAAAGTTTGGCCCATTTCAGTCACCATTTCGGTGACCCCATCGAAATTTCGGTCGCTTGCGCCGGGGTCAAAAATTGAGCTACGAGAAAACGCTTGCGGGGGATTGTTCATGTGTCCGAATGGGAAGTGCTGTGTGAGCGGTTTGAAATTCGGTGCAACGGTTACAGGGAATTCTCGCGGCCGAAATGTGTCAAATTCGTGAACTTTGACCCTATGAAAGTCGGGTCCTATTGGGCCTAGAGAGAAACTTTTTTTTTTAAATTGATCTACTCTTCGAGAGCAACATTTTGGCTATCTCGGATTTTTAAAATTCGCGAAGGGAGTTTCTGCGGGGAATTTCCGTTCGATTTTTGGCCTATTCTTTAAACCTTCAAAAATTCGCCATAAAAAAACTATTGAAGCTAGGACCACGAAATTTGGAGGGTTTGTAGGAAAGAATAGGGAGCCCTTTCACACCAAAATTTGCGCAATTCTATCGAACCGTTTCGGAGATATTTCGCGAGTTTTTGGTTTAGCATTACGGCGAAAAGGGGAGGACCCCCCCTGGTGAGGGGCGACTGCGGGGCATGGGGAGGAAGGCCGAAACCCTGTTAGGCCACGTTTCAAATTTCAAGTCGATCGGACAATTAGGGCCCGAGATATCGGGGGGTCAAAGTTTGGCCCATTTCAGTCACCATTTCGGTGACCCCATCGAAATTTCGGTCGCTTGCGCCGGGGTCAAAAATTGAGCTACGAGAAAACGCTTGCGGGGGATTGTTCATGTGTCCGAATGGGAAGTGCTGTGTGAGCGGTTTGAAATTCGGTGCAACGGTTACAGGGAATTCTCGCGGCCGAAATGTGTCAAATTCGTGAACTTTGACCCTATGAAAGTCGGGTCCTATTGGGCCTAGAGAGAAACTTTTTTTTTTAAAATTGATCTACTCTTCGAGAGCAACATTTTGGCTATCTCGGATTTTTAAAATTCGCGACGGGAGTTTCTGCGGGGAATTTCCGTTCGATTTTTGGCCTATTCTTTAAACCTTCAAAAATTCGCCATAAAAAAAACTATTGAAGCTAGGACCACGAAATTTGGAGGGTTTGTAGGAAAGAATAGGGAGCCCTTTCACACCAAAATTTGCGCAATTCTATCGAACCGTTTCGGAGATATTCGCGAGTTTTTGGTTTAGCATTACGGCGAAAAGGGGGGACCCCCCCTGGTGAGGGGCGACTGCGGGGCATGGGGAGGAAGGCCGAAACCCTGTTAGGCCACGTTTCAAATTTCAAGTCGATCGGACAATTAGGGCCCGAGATATCGGGGGTCAAAGTTTGGCCCATTTCAGTCACCATTTCGGTGACCCCATCGAAATTTCGGTCGCTTGCGCCGGGGTCAAAAATTGAGCTACGAGAAAACGCTTGCGGGGGATTGTTCATGTGTCCGAATGGGAAGTGCTGTGTGAGCGGTTTGAAATTCGGTGCAACGGTTACAGGGAATTCTCGCGGCCGAAATGTGTCAAATTCGTGAACTTTGACCCTATGAAAGTCGGGTCCTATTGGGCCTAGAGAGAAACTTTTTTTTTTTAAATTGATCTACTCTTCGAGAGCAACATTTTGGCTATCTCGGATTTTTAAAATTCGCGAAGGGAGTTTCTGCGGGGAATTTCCGTTCGATTTTTGGCCTATTCTTTAAACCTTCAAAAATTCGCCATAAAAAAACTATTGAAGCTAGGACCACGAAATTTGGAGGGTTTGTAGGAAAGAATAGGGAGCCCTTTCACACCAAAATTTGCGCAATTCTATCGAACCGTTTCGGAGATATTCGCGAGTTTTTGGTTTAGCATTACGGCGAAAAGGGGGGGACCCCCCCTGGTGAGGGGCGACTGCGGGGCATGGGGAGGAAGGCCGAAACCCTGTTAGACCACGTTTCAAATTTCAAGTCGATCGGACAATTAGGGCCCGAGATATCGAGGGTCAAAGTTTGGCCCATTTCAGTCACCATTTCGGTGACCCCATCGAAATTTCGGTCGCTTGCGCCGGGGTCAAAAATTGAGCTACGAGAAAACGCTTGCGGGGGATTGTTCATGTGTCCGAATGGTAAGTGCTGTGTGAGCGGTTTGAAATTCGGTGCAACGGTTACAGGGAATTCTCGCGGCCGAAATGTGTCAAATTCGTGAACTTTGACCCTATGAAAGTCGGGTCCTGATGGGCCTAGAGAGAAACTTTTTTTTTTAAAATTGATCTACTCTTCGAGAGCAACATTTTGGCTATCTCGGATTTTTAAAATTCGCGAAGGGAGTTTCTGCGGGGAATTTCCGTTCGATTTTTGGCCTATTCTTTAAACCTTCAAAAATTCGCCATAAAAAAACTATTGAAGCTAGGACCACGAAATTTGGAGGGTTTGTAGGAAAGAATAGGGAGCCCTTTCACACCAAAATTTGCGCAATTCTATCGAACCGTTTCGGAGATATTCGCGAGTTTTTGTTTTAGCATTACGGCGAAAAGGGGGGGACCCCCCCTGGTGAGGGGCGACTGCGGGGCATGGGGAGGAAGGCCGAAACCCTGTTAGGCCACGTTTCAAATTTCAAGTCGATCGGACAATTAGGGCCCGAGATATCGGGGGTCAAAGTTTGGCCCATTTCCGTGACCCTTTCCGTGACCCCATCGAAATTTCGGTCGCTTGCGCCGGCGTCAACGGAAATGGTGACTGAAATGGGCCAAAATTTGACCCCCCATATCTCGGGCCCTAATTGTCCGATCGACTTGAAATTTGAAACGTGGCCTAACAGGGTTTCGGCCTTCCTCCCCATGCCCCGCAGTCGCCCCTCACCAGGGGGGGTCCCCCCCTTTTCGCCGTAATGCTAAAACAAAAACTCGCGAATATCTCCGAAACGGTTCGATAGAATTGCGCAAATTTTGGTGTGAAAGGGCTCCCTATTCTTTCCTACAAACCCTCGAAATTTCGTGGTCCTAGCTTCAATAGTTTTTTTATGGCGAATTTTTGAAGGTTTAAAGAATAGGCCAAAAATCGTACGGAAATTCCCCGCAGAAACTCCCTTCGCGAATTTTAAAAATCCGAGATAGCCAAAATGTTGCTCTCGAAGAGTACATCAATTTAAAAAAAAAAGTTTCTCTCTAGGCCCAATAGGACCCGACTTTCATAGGGTCAAAGTTCACGAATTTGACACATTTCGGCCGCGAGAATTCCCTGTAACCGTTGCACCGAATTTCAAACCGCTCACACAGCACTTCCCATTCGGACACATGAACAATCCCCCGCAAGCGTTTTCTCGTAGCTCAATTTTTGACCCCGGCGCAAGCGACCGAAATTTCGATGGGGTCACGGAAATGGTGACTGAAATGGGCCAAACTTTGACCCCCGATATCTCGGGCCCTAATTGTCCGATCGACTTGAAATTTGAAACGTGGCCTAACAGGGTTTCGGCCTTCCTCCCCATGCCCCGCAGTCGCCCCTCACCAGGGGGGGTCCCCCCCTTTTCGCCGTAATGCTAAAACAAAAACTCGCGAATATCTCCGAAACGGTTCGATAGAATTGCGCAAATTTTGGTGTGAAAGGGCTCCCTATTCTTTCCTACAAACCCTCCAAATTTCGTGGTCCTAGCTTCAATAGTTTTTTTATGGCGAATTTTTGAAGGTTTAAAGAATAGGCCAAAAATCGAACGGAAATTCCCCGCAGAAACTCCCTTCGCGAATTTTAAAAATCCGAGATAGCCAAAATGTTGCTCTCGAAGAGTAGATCAATTTTAAAAAAAAAAGTTTCTCTCTAGGCCCAATAGGACCCGACTTTCATAGGGTCAAAGTTCACGAATTTGACACATTTCGGCCGCGAGAATTCCCTGTAACCGTTGCACCGAATTTCAAACCGCTCACACAGCACTTCGCATTCGGACACATGAACAATCCCCCGCAAGCGTTTTCTCGTAGCTCAATTTTTGAGCCCGGCGCAAGCGACCGAAATTTCGATGGGGTCACCGAAATGGTGACTGAAATGGGCCAAACTTTGACCCCCGATATCTCGGGCCCTAATTGTCCGATCGACTTGAAATTTGAAACGTGGCCTAACAGGGTTTCGGCCTTCCTCCCCATGCCCCGCAGTCGCCCCTCACCAGGGGGGGTCCCCCCCCTTTTCGCCGTAATGCTAAAACAAAAACTCGCGAATATCTCCGAAACGGTTCGATAGAATTGCGCAAATTTTGGTGTGAAAGGGCTCCCTATTCTTTCCTACAAACCCTCCAAATTTCGTGGTCCTAGCTTCAATAGTTTTTTTATGGCGAATTTTTGAAGGTTTAAAGAATAGGCCAAAAATCGAACGGAAATTCCCCGCAGAAACTCCCTTCGCGAATTTTAAAAATCCGAGATAGCCAAAATGTTGCTCTCGAAGAGTAGATCAATTTTAAAAAAAAAAGTTTCTCTCTAGGCCCAATAGGACCCGACTTTCATAGGGTCAAAGTTCACGAATTTGACACATTTCGGCCGCGAGAATTCCCTGTAACCGTTGCACCGAATTTCAAACCGCTCACACAGCACTTACCATTCGGACACATGAACAATCCCCCGCAAGCGTTTTCTCGTAGCTCAATTTTTGACCCCGGCGCAAGCGACCGAAATTTCGATGGGGTCACCGAAATGGTGACTGAAATGGGCCAAACTTTGACCCCCGATATCTCGGGCCCTAATTGTCCGATCGACTTGAAATTTGAAACGTGGCCTAACAGGGTTTCGGCCTTCCTCCCCATGCCCCGCAGTCGCCCCTCACCAGGGGGGGTCCCCCCCTTTTCGCCGTAATGCTAAAACAAAAACTCGCGAATATCTCCGAAACGGTTCGATAGAATTGCGCAAATTTTGGTGTGAAAGGGCTCCCTATTCTTTCCTACAAACCCTCCAAATTTCGTGGTCCTAGCTTCAATAGTTTTTTTATGGCGAATTTTTGAAGGTTTAAAGAATAGGCCAAAAATCGAACGGAAATTCCCCGCAGAAACTCCCTTCGCGAATTTTAAAAATCCGAGATAGCCAAAATGTTGCTCTCGAAGAGTAGATCAATTTTAAAAAAAAAAGTTTCTCTCTAGGCCCAATAGGACCCGACTTTCATAGGGTCAAAGTTCACGAATTTGACACATTTCGGCCGCGAGAATTCCCTGTAACCGTTGCACCGAATTTCAAACCGCTCACACAGCACTTCGCATTCGGACACATGAACAATCCCCCGCAAGCGTTTTCTCGTAGCTCAATTTTTGAGCCCGGCGCAAGCGACCGAAATTTCGATGGGGTCACCGAAATGGTGACTGAAATGGGCCAAACTTTGACCCCCGATATCTCGGGCCCTAATTGTCCGATCGACTTGAAATTTGAAACGTGGCCTAACAGGGTTTCGGCCTTCCTCCCCATGCCCCGCAGTCGCCCCTCACCAGGGGGGGTCCCCCCCTTTTCGCCGTAATGCTAAAACAAAAACTCGCGAATATCTCCGAAACGGTTCGATAGAATTGCGCAAATTTTGGTGTGAAAGGGCTCCCTATTCTTTCCTACAAACCCTCCAAATTTCGTGGTCCTAGCTTCAATAGTTTTTTTATGGCGAATTTTTGAAGGTTTAAAGAATAGGCCAAAAATCGAACGGAAATTCCCCGCAGAAACTCCCTTCGCGAATTTTAAAAATCCGAGATAGCCAAAATGTTGCTCTCGAAGAGTAGATCAATTTTAAAAAAAAAAGTTTCTCTCTAGGCCCAATAGGACCCGACTTTCATAGGGTCAAAGTTCACGAATTTGACACATTTCGGCCGCGAGAATTCCCTGTAACCGTTGCACCGAATTTCAAACCGCTCACACAGCACTTACCATTCGGACACATGAACAATCCCCCGCAAGCGTTTTCTCGTAGCTCAATTTTTGACCCCGGCGCAAGCGACCGAAATTTCGATGGGGTCACGGAAATGGTGACTGAAATGGGCCAAACTTTGACCCCCGATATCTCGGGCCCTAATTGTCCGATCGACTTGAAATTTGAAACGTGGCCTAACAGGGTTTCGGCCTTCCTCCCCATGCCCCGCAGTCGCCCCTCACCAGGGGGGGTCCCCCCCTTTTCGCCGTAATGCTAAAACAAAAACTCGCGAATATCTCCGAAACGGTTTGATAGAATTGCGCAAATTTTGGTGTGAAAGGGCTCCCTATTCTTTCCTACAAACCCTCCAAATTTCGTGGTCCTAGCTTCAATAGTTTTTTTATGGCGAATTTTTGAAGGTTTAAAGAATAGGCCAAAAATCGAACGGAAATTCCCCGCAGAAACTCCCTTCGCGAATTTTAAAAATCCGAGATAGCCAAAATGTTGCTCTCGAAGAGTAGATCAATTTTAAAAAAAAAAAGTTTCTCTCTAGGCCCAATAGGACCCGACTTTCATAGGGTCAAAGTTCACGAATTTGACACATTTCGGCCGCGAGAATTCCCTGTAACCGTTGCACCGAATTTCAAACCGCTCACACAGCACTTACCATTCGGACACATGAACAATCCCCCGCAAGCGTTTTCTCGTAGCTCAATTTTTGACCTCGGCGCAAGCGACCGAAATTTCGATGGGGTCACCGAAATGGTGACTGAAATGGGCCAAACTTTGACCCCCGATATCTCGGGCCCTAATTGTCCGATCGACTTGAAATTTGAAACGTGGCCTAACAGGGTTTCGGCCTTCCTCCCCATGCCCCGCAGTCGCCCCTCACCAGGGGGGGTCCCCCCCTTTTCGCCGTAATGCTAAAACAAAAACTCGCGAATATCTCCGAAACGGTTCGATAGAATTGCGCAAATTTTGGTGTGAAAGGGCTCCCTATTCTTTCCTACAAACCCTCCAAATTTCGTGGTCCTAGCTTCAATAGTTTTTTTATGGCGAATTTTTGAAGGTTTAAAGAATAGGCCAAAAATCGAACGGAAATTCCCCGCAGAAACTCCCTTCGCGAATTTTAAAAATCCGAGATAGCCAAAATGTTGCTCTCGAAGAGTAGATCAATTTTAAAAAAAAAAGTTTCTCTCTAGGCCCAATAGGACCCGACTTTCATAGGGTCAAAGTTCACGAATTTGACACATTTCGGCCGCGAGAATTCCCTGTAACCGTTGCACCGAATTTCAAACCGCTCACACAGCACTTCCCATTCGGACACATGAACAATCCCCCGCAAGCGTTTTCTCGTAGCTCAATTTTTGACCCCGGCGCAAGCGACCGAAATTTCGATGGGGTCACCGAAATGGTGACTGAAATGGGCCAAACTTTGACCCCCGATATCTCGGGCCCTAATTGTCCGATCGACTTGAAATTTGAAACGTGGCCTAACAGGGTTTCGGCCTTCCTCCCCATGCCCCGCAGTCGCCCCTCACCAGGGGGGGTCCCCCCCTTTTCGCCGTAATGCTAAAACAAAAACTCGCGAATATCTCCGAAACGGTTCGATAGAATTGCGCAAATTTTGGTGTGAAAGGGCTCCCTATTCTTTCCTACAAACCCTCCAAATTTCGTGGTCCTAGCTTCAATAGTTTTTTTATGGCGAATTTTTGAAGGTTTAAAGAATAGGCCAAAAATCGAACGGAAATTCCCCGCAGAAACTCCCTTCGCGAATTTTAAAAATCCGAGATAGCCAAAATGTTGCTCTCGAAGAGTAGATCAATTTTAAAAAAAAAAGTTTCTCTCTAGGCCCAATAGGACCCGACTTTCATAGGGTCAAAGTTCACGAATTTGACACATTTCGGCCGCGAGAATTCCCTGTAACCGTTGCACCGAATTTCAAACCGCTCACACAGCACTTCCCATTCGGACACATGAACAATCCCCCGCAAGCGTTTTCTCGTAGCTCAATTTTTGACCCCGGCGCAAGCGACCGAAATTTCGATGGGGTCACGGAAATGGTGACTGAAATGGGCCAAACTTTGACCCCCGATATCTCGGGCCCTAATTGTCCGATCGACTTGAAATTTGAAACGTGGCCTAACAGGGTTTCGGCCTTCCTCCCCATGCCCCGCAGTCGCCCCTCACCAGGGGGGGTCCCCCCCTTTTCGCCGTAATGCTAAAACAAAAACTCGCGAATATCTCCGAAACGGTTCGATAGAATTGCGCAAATTTTGGTGTGAAAGGGCTCCCTATTCTTTCCTACAAACCCTCCAAATTTCGTGGTCCTAGCTTCAATAGTTTTTTTATGGCGAATTTTTGAAGGTTTAAAGAATAGGCCAAAAATCGAACGGAAATTCCCCGCAGAAACTCCCTTCGCGAATTTTAAAAATCCGAGATAGCCAAAATGTTGCTCTCGAAGAGTAGATCAATTTTAAAAAAAAAAGTTTCTCTCTAGGCCCAATAGGACCCGACTTTCATAGGGTCAAAGTTCACGAATTTGACACATTTCGGCCGCGAGAATTCCCTGTAACCGTTGCACCGAATTTCAAACCGCTCACACAGCACTTCGCATTCGGACACATGAACAATCCCCCGCAAGCGTTTTCTCGTAGCTCAATTTTTGAGCCCGGCGCAAGCGACCGAAATTTCGATGGGGTCACCGAAATGGTGACTGAAATGGGCCAAACTTTGACCCCCGATATCTCGGGCCCTAATTGTCCGATCGACTTGAAATTTGAAACGTGGCCTAACAGGGTTTCGGCCTTCCTCCCCATGCCCCGCAGTCGCCCCTCACCAGGGGGGGTCCCCCCCTTTTCGCCGTAATGCTAAAACAAAAACTCGCGAATATCTCCGAAACGGTTCGATAGAATTGCGCAAATTTTGGTGTGAAAGGGCTCCCTATTCTTTCCTACAAACCCTCCAAATTTCGTGGTCCTAGCTTCAATAGTTTTTTTATGGCGAATTTTTGAAGGTTTAAAGAATAGGCCAAAAATCGAACGGAAATTCCCCGCAGAAACTCCCTTCGCGAATTTTAAAAATCCGAGATAGCCAAAATGTTGCTCTCGAAGAGTAGATCAATTTTAAAAAAAAAAGTTTCTCTCTAGGCCCAATAGGACCCGACTTTCATAGGGTCAAAGTTCACGAATTTGACACATTTCGGCCGCGAGAATTCCCTGTAACCGTTGCACCGAATTTCAAACCGCTCACACAGCACTTACCATTCGGACACATGAACAATCCCCCGCAAGCGTTTTCTCGTAGCTCAATTTTTGACCCCGGCGCAAGCGACCGAAATTTCGATGGGGTCACGGAAATGGTGACTGAAATGGGCCAAACTTTGACCCCCGATATCTCGGGCCCTAATTGTCCGATCGACTTGAAATTTGAAACGTGGCCTAACAGGGTTTCGGCCTTCCTCCCCATGCCCCGCAGTCGCCCCTCACCAGGGGGGGTCCCCCCCTTTTCGCCGTAATGCTAAAACAAAAACTCGCGAATATCTCCGAAACGGTTTGATAGAATTGCGCAAATTTTGGTGTGAAAGGGCTCCCTATTCTTTCCTACAAACCCTCCAAATTTCGTGGTCCTAGCTTCAATAGCTTTTTTATGGCGAATTTTTGAAGGTTTAAAGAATAGGCCAAAAATCGAACGGAAATTCCCCGCAGAAACTCCCTTCGCGAATTTTAAAAATCCGAGATAGCCAAAATGTTGCTCTCGAAGAGTAGATCAATTTTAAAAAAAAAAGTTTCTCTCTAGGCCCAATAGGACCCGACTTTCATAGGGTCAAAGTTCACGAATTTGACACATTTCGGCCGCGAGAATTCCCTGTAACCGTTGCACCGAATTTCAAACCGCTCACACAGCACTTACCATTCGGACACATGAACAATCCCCCGCAAGCGTTTTCTCGTAGCTCAATTTTTGACCTCGGCGCAAGCGACCGAAATTTCGATGGGGTCACCGAAATGGTGACTGAAATGGGCCAAACTTTGACCCCCGATATCTCGGGCCCTAATTGTCCGATCGACTTGAAATTTGAAACGTGGCCTAACAGGGTTTCGGCCTTCCTCCCCATGCCCCGCAGTCGCCCCTCACCAGGGGGGGTCCCCCCCTTTTCGCCGTAATGCTAAAACAAAAACTCGCGAATATCTCCGAAACGGTTCGATAGAATTGCGCAAATTTTGGTGTGAAAGGGCTCCCTATTCTTTCCTACAAACCCTCCAAATTTCGTGGTCCTAGCTTCAATAGTTTTTTTATGGCGAATTTTTGAAGGTTTAAAGAATAGGCCAAAAATCGAACGGAAATTCCCCGCAGAAACTCCCTTCGCGAATTTTAAAAATCCGAGATAGCCAAAATGTTGCTCTCGAAGAGTAGATCAATTTTAAAAAAAAAAGTTTCTCTCTAGGCCCAATAGGACCCGACTTTCATAGGGTCAAAGTTCACGAATTTGACACATTTCGGCCGCGAGAATTCCCTGTAACCGTTGCACCGAATTTCAAACCGCTCACACAGCACTTCCCATTCGGACACATGAACAATCCCCCGCAAGCGTTTTCTCGTAGCTCAATTTTTGACCCCGGCGCAAGCGACCGAAATTTCGATGGGGTCACCGAAATGGTGACTGAAATGGGCCAAACTTTGACCCCCGATATCTCGGGCCCTAATTGTCCGATCGACTTGAAATTTGAAACGTGGCCTAACAGGGTTTCGGCCTTCCTCCCCATGCCCCGCAGTCGCCCCTCACCAGGGGGGGTCCCCCCCTTTTCGCCGTAATGCTAAAACAAAAACTCGCGAATATCTCCGAAACGGTTCGATAGAATTGCGCAAATTTTGGTGTGAAAGGGCTCCCTATTCTTTCCTACAAACCCTCCAAATTTCGTGGTCCTAGCTTCAATAGTTTTTTTATGGCGAATTTTTGAAGGTTTAAAGAATAGGCCAAAAATCGAACGGAAATTCCCCGCAGAAACTCCCTTCGCGAATTTTAAAAATCCGAGATAGCCAAAATGTTGCTCTCGAAGAGTAGATCAATTTTAAAAAAAAAAGTTTCTCTCTAGGCCCAATAGGACCCGACTTTCATAGGGTCAAAGTTCACGAATTTGACACATTTCGGCCGCGAGAATTCCCTGTAACCGTTGCACCGAATTTCAAACCGCTCACACAGCACTTCCCATTCGGACACATGAACAATCCCCCGCAAGCGTTTTCTCGTAGCTCAATTTTTGACCCCGGCGCAAGCGACCGAAATTTCGATGGGGTCACGGAAATGGTGACTGAAATGGGCCAAACTTTGACCCCCGATATCTCGGGCCCTAATTGTCCGATCGACTTGAAATTTGAAACGTGGCCTAACAGGGTTTCGGCCTTCCTCCCCATGCCCCGCAGTCGCCCCTCACCAGGGGGGGTCCCCCCCTTTTCGCCGTAATGCTAAAACAAAAACTCGCGAATATCTCCGAAACGGTTCGATAGAATTGCGCAAATTTTGGTGTGAAAGGGCTCCCTATTCTTTCCTACAAACCCTCCAAATTTCGTGGTCCTAGCTTTAATAGTTTTTTTATGGCGAATTTTTGAAGGTTTAAAAAATAGGCCAAAAATCGAACGGAAATTCCCCGCAGAAACTCCCTTCGCGAATTTTAAAAATCCGAGATAGCCAAAATGTTGCTCTCGAAGAGTAGATCAATTTTAAAAAAAAAAGTTTCTCTCTAGGCCCAATAGGACCCGACTTTCATAGGGTCAAAGTTCACGAATTTGACACATTTCGGCCGCGAGAATTCCCTGTAACCGTTGCACCGAATTTCAAACCGCTCACACAGCACTTACCATTCGGACACATGAACAATCCCCCGCAAGCGTTTTCTCGTAGCTCAATTTTTGACCCCGGCGCAAGCGACCGAAATTTCGATGGGGTCACCGAAATGGTGACTGAAATGGGCCAAACTTTGACCCCCGATATCTCGGGCCCTAATTGTCCGATCGACTTGAAATTTGAAACGTGGCCTAACAGGGTTTCGGCCTTCCTCCCCATGCCCCGCAGTCGCCCCTCACCAGGGGGGGTCCCCCCCTTTTCGCCGTAATGCTAAAACAAAAACTCGCGAATATCTCCGAAACGGTTCGATAGAATTGCGCAAATTTTGGTGTGAAAGGGCTCCCTATTCTTTCCTACAAACCCTCCAAATTTCGTGGTCCTAGCTTCAATAGTTTTTTTATGGCGAATTTTTGAAGGTTTAAAGAATAGGCCAAAAATCGAACGGAAATTCCCCGCAGAAACTCCCTTCGCGAATTTTAAAAATCCGAGATAGCCAAAATGTTGCTCTCGAAGAGTAGATCAATTTTAAAAAAAAAAGTTTCTCTCTAGGCCCAATAGGACCCGACTTTCATAGGGTCAAAGTTCACGAATTTGACACATTTCGGCCGCGAGAATTCCCTGTAACCGTTGCTCCGAATTTAAAACCGCTCACACAGTACCTCCCATTTATGGACCTAATTAAACCTACAAAGGCATTTCCTCCCAACTCAATTTTTGCGACTTCATGGTCCGACCCTATATTCAATGTTAAGTGTATGGGAGCAAACCGTTTAAATAAAGATATCGGCTTGAAACTTTATCAGCGTCTTTAGTCCCCGGAATGCATTCGATTGCAGCAAGAGGATTCAAAATCGCTTCATTAGTTCTCTTCGTATAACGTTAAATGTGCGAAATCGTCGTTTCTCGGTGAGAAAACGCGTTTTCGCATATGCTTTCGAATTTTAAGGGAACGGCTGCACGGATTTTGAAACCGCTTTCACAGAACCTCGCATTTAGGGGACTGAACATGCCTATAAACGCATTTCCTCCTATCTCAATTTTTGCGACTTCATGGTTCGACCCTATATTCAATGTTAAGTGTATGGGAGCGAACCGTTTAAATAAAGATATCGGCCTGAAACTTTATCAGCGTCTTTAGTCCCCGGAATGCATTCGATTGCAGCAAGAGCATTCAAAATCGCTTCATTAGTTCTCTTCGTATAACGTTAAATGTGCGAAATCGTCGTTTCTCGGCGAGAAAACGCGTTTTCGCATATGCTTTCGAATTTTAAGGGAACGGCTGCACGGATTTTGAAACCGCTTTCACAGAACCTCGCATTTAGGGGACTGAACAAGCCTATAAAAGCATTTCCTCCTATCTCAATTTTTGCGACTTCATGGTACGACCCTATATTCAATGTTAAGTGTATGGGAGCAAACCGTTTAAATAAAGATATCGGCCTGAAACTTTATCAGGGTCTTTAGTCCCCGGAATGCATTCGATTGCAGCAAGAGGATTCAAAATCGCTTCATTAGTTCTCTTCGTATAACGTTAAATGTGCGAAATCGTCGTTTCTCCGCGAGAAAACGCGTTTTCGCATATGCTTTCGAATTTTAAGGGAACGGCTGCACGGATTTTGAAACCGCTTTCACAGAACCTCGCATTTAGGGGACTGAACATGCCTATAAACGCATTTCCTCCTATCTCAATTTTTGCGACTTCATGGTTCGACCCTATATTCAATGTTAAGTGTATGGGAGCGAACCGTTTAAATAAAGATATCGGCCTGAAACTTTATCAGCGTCTTTAGTCCCCGGAATGCATTCGATTGCAGCAAGAGCATTCAAAATCGCTTCATTAGTTCTCTTCGTATAACGTTAAATGTGCGAAATCGTCGTTTCTCCGCGAGAAAACGCGTTTTCGCATATGCTTTCGAATTTTAAGGGAACGGCTGCACGGATTTTGAAACCGCTTTCACAGAACCTCGCATTTAGGGGACTGAACATGCCTATAAACGCATTTCCTCCTATCTCAATTTTTGCGACTTCATGGTTCGACCCTATATTCAATGTTAAGTGTATGGGAGCGAACCGTTTAAATAAAGATATCGGCCTGAAACTTTATCAGCGTCTTTAGTCCCCGGAATGCATTCGATTGCAGCAAGAGCATTCAAAATCGCTTCATTAGTTCTCTTCGTATAACGTTAAATGTGCGAAATCGTCGTTTCTCCGCGAGAAAACGCGTTTTCGCATATGCTTTCGAATTTTAAGGGAACGGCTGCACGGATTTTGAAACCGCTTTCACAGAACCTCGCATTTAGGGGACTGAACAAGCCTATAAAAGCATTTCCTCCTATCTCAATTTTTGCGACTTCATGGTAAGACCCTATATTCAATGTTAAGTGTATGGGAGCAAACCGTTTAAATAAAGATATCGGCCTGAAACTTTATCAGCGTCTTTAGTCCCCGGAATGCATTCGATTGCAGCAAGAGGATTCAAAATCGCTTCATTAGTTCTCTTCGTATAACGTTAAATGTGCGAAATCGTCGTTTCTCGGGGAGAAAACGCGTTTTCGCATATGCTTTCGAATTGTAAGGGAACGGCTGCACGGATTTTGAAACCGCTTTCACAGAACCTCGCATTTAGGGGACTGAACATGCCTATAAACGCATTTCCTCCTATCTCAATTTTTGCGACTTCATGGTTCGACCCTATATTCAATGTTAAGTGTATGGGAGCAAACCGTTTAAATAAAGATATCGGCCTGAAACTTTATCAGCGTCTTTAGTCCCCGGAATGCATTCGATTGCAGCAAGAGGATTCAAAATCGCTTCATTAGTTCCCTTCGTATAACGTTAAATGTGCGAAATCGTCGTTTCTCCGCGAGATAACGCGTTTTCGCATATGCTTTCGAATTTTAAGGGAACGGCTGCACGGATTTTGAAACCGCTTTCACAGAACCTCGCATTTAGGGGACTGAACATGCCTATAAACGCATTTCCTCCTATCTCAATTTTTGCGACTTCATGGTTCGACCCTATATTCAATGTTAAGTGTATGGGAGCAAACCGTTTAAATGAAGATATCGGTCTGAATCTTTATCAGCGTCTTTAGTCCCCGGAATGCATTCGATTGCAGCAAGAGGATTCAAAATCGCTTCATAATTTCTCTTGGTGTAACGTCAAATTTGCGAGAAACGCCGGACGGAATTTCAAACCGCTTACGTTGTACCTCGCATTTAGGGGTCTGATGAAGGCTATTAAAGCATTTCCTCCTATCTCAATTTTTGCGACCTGGGGTCATTGACCGCACTTCCAATGCATAGTTAATGGGAGCTTCAATAGTAACGGTAGCGGAGCAAAAATTCGATGTTCATGTGTCAAATTTCGAAACTTTGACCCTATCAAATTCGGGTCCTATTGGGCCTGGAGAGAAACTTTTTTTTTTTAAATTGATCTACTCTTCGAGAGCAACATTTTGGCTATCTCGGATTTTTAAAATTCGCGAAGGGAGTTTCTGCGGGGAATTTCCGTTCGATTTTTGGCCTATTCTTTAAACATTCAAAAATTCGCCATAAAAAAACTATTGAAGCTAGGACCACGAAATTTGGAGGGTTTGTAGGAAAGAATAGGGAGCCCTTTCACACCAAAATTTGCGCAATTCTATCGAACCGTTTCGGAGATATTCGCGAGTTTTTGTTTTAGCATTACGGCGAAAAGGGGGGGACCCCCCCTGGTGAGGGGCGACTGCGGGGCATGGGGAGGAAGGCCGAAACCCTGTTAGGCCACGTTTCAAATTTCAAGTCGATCGGACAATTAGGGCCCGAGATATCGGGGGTCAAAGTTTGGCCCATTTCAGTCACCATTTCGGTGACCCCATCGAAATTTCGGTCCCTTGCGCCGGGGTCAAAAATTGAGCTACGAGAAAACGCTTGCGGGGGATTGTTCATGTGTCCGAATGGGAAGTGCTGTGTGAGCGGTTTGAAATTCGGTGCAACGGTTACAGGGAATTCTCGCGGCCGAAATGTGTCAAATTCGTGAACTTTGACCCTATGAAAGTCGGGTCCTATTGGGCCTAGAGAGAAACTTTTTTTTTTAAAATTGATCTACTCTTCGAGAGCAACATTTTGGCTATCTCGGATTTTTAAAATTCGCGAACGGAGTTTCTGCGGGGAATTTCCGTTCGATTTTTGGCCTATTCTTTAAACCTTCAAAAATTCGCCATAAAAAAACTATTGAAGCTAGGACCACGAAATTTGGAGGGTTTGTAGGAAAGAATAGGGAGCCCTTTCACACCAAAATTTGCGCAATTCTATCGAACCGTTTCGGAGATATTCGCGAGTTTTTGTTTTAGCATTACGGCGAAAAGGGGGGGACCCCCCCTGGTGAGGGGCGACTGCGGGGCATGGGGAGGAAGGCCGAAACCCTGTTAGGCCACGTTTCAAATTTCAAGTCGATCGGACAATTAGGGCCGGAGATATCGGGGGTCAAAGTTTGGCCCATTTCAGTCACCATTTCGGTGACCCCAACGAAATTTCGGTCCCTTGCGCCGGGGTCAAAAATTGAGCTACGAGAAAACGCTTGCGGGGGATTGTTCATGTGTCCGAATGGGAAGTGCTGTGTGAGCGGTTTGAAATTCGGTGCAACGGTTACAGGGAATTCTCGCGGCCGAAATGTGTCAAATTCGTGAACTTTGACCCTATGAAAGTCGGGTCCTATTGGGCCTAGAGAGAAACTTTTTTTTTTAAAATTGATCTACTCTTCGAGAGCAACATTTTGGCTATCTCGGATTTTTAAAATTCGCGAACGGAGTTTCTGCGGGGAATTTCCGTTCGATTTTTGGCCTATTCTTTAAACCTTCAAAAATTCGCCATAAAAAAACTATTGAAGCTAGGACCACGAAATTTGGAGGGTTTGTAGGAAAGAATAGGGAGCCCTTTCACACCAAAATTTGCGCAATTCTATCGAACCGTTTCGGAGATATTCGCGAGTTTTTGGTTTAGCATTACGGCGAAAAGGGGAGGACCCCCCCTGGTGAGGGGCGACTGCGGGGCATGGGGAGGAAGGCCGAAACCCTGTTAGGCCACGTTTCAAATTTCAAGTCGATCGGACAATTAGGGCCCGAGATATCGGGGGTCAAAGTTTGGCCCATTTCAGTCACCATTTCGGTGACCCCATCGAAATTTCGGTCGCTTGCGCCGGGGTCAAAAATTGAGCTACGAGAAAACGCTTGCGGGGGATTGTTCATGTGTCCGAATGGGAAGTGCTGTGTGAGCGGTTTGAAATTCGGTGCAACGGTTACAGGGAATTCTCGCGGCCGAAATGTGTCAAATTCGTGAACTTTGACCCTATGAAAGTCGGGTCCTATTGGGCCTAGAGAGAAACTTTTTTTTTTAAATTGATCTACTCTTCGAGAGCAACATTTTGGCTATCTCGGATTTTTAAAATTCGCGAAGGGAGTTTCTGCGGGGAATTTCCGTTCGATTTTTGGCCTATTCTTTAAACCTTCAAAAATTCGCCATAAAAAAACTATTGAAGCTAGGACCACGAAATTTGGAGGGTTTGTAGGAAAGAATAGGGAGCCCTTTCACACCAAAATTTGCGCAATTCTATCGAACCGTTTCGGAGATATTCGCGAGTTTTTGGTTTAGCATTACGGCGAAAAGGGGAGGACCCCCCCTGGTGAGGGGCGACTGCGGGGCATGGGGAGGAAGGCCGAAACCCTGTTAGGCCACGTTTCAAATTTCAAGTCGATCGGACAATTAGGGCCCGAGATATCGGGGGTCAAAGTTTGGCCCATTTCAGTCACCATTTCGGTGACCCCATCGAAATTTCGGTCGCTTGCGCCGGGGTCAAAAATTGAGCTACGAGAAAACGCTTGCGGGGGATTGTTCATGTGTCCGAATGGGAAGTGCTGTGTGAGCGGTTTGAAATTCGGTGCAACGGTTACAGGGAATTCTCGCGGCCGAAATGTGTCAAATTCGTGAACTTTGACCCTATGAAAGTCGGGTCCTATTGGGCCTAGAGAGAAACTTTTTTTTTTAAAATTGATCTACTCTTCGAGAGCAACATTTTGGCTATCTCGGATTTTTAAAATTCGCGACGGGAGTTTCTGCGGGGAATTTCCGTTCGATTTTTGGCCTATTCTTTAAACCTTCAAAAATTCGCCATAAAAAAAACTATTGAAGCTAGGACCACGAAATTTGGAGGGTTTGTAGGAAAGAATAGGGAGCCCTTTCACACCAAAATTTGCGCAATTCTATCGAACCGTTTCGGAGATATTCGCGAGTTTTTGGTTTAGCATTACGGCGAAAAGGGGGGACCCCCCCTGGTGAGGGGCGACTGCGGGGCATGGGGAGGAAGGCCGAAACCCTGTTAGGCCACGTTTCAAATTTCAAGTCGATCGGACAATTAGGGCCCGAGATATCGGGGGTCAAAGTTTGGCCCATTTCAGTCACCATTTCGGTGACCCCATCGAAATTTCGGTCGCTTGCGCCGGGGTCAAAAATTGAGCTACGAGAAAACGCTTGCGGGGGATTGTTCATGTGTCCGAATGGGAAGTGCTGTGTGAGCGGTTTGAAATTCGGTGCAACGGTTACAGGGAATTCTCGCGGCCGAAATGTGTCAAATTCGTGAACTTTGACCCTATGAAAGTCGGGTCCTATTGGGCCTAGAGAGAAACTTTTTTTTTTTAAATTGATCTACTCTTCGAGAGCAACATTTTGGCTATCTCGGATTTTTAAAATTCGCGAAGGGAGTTTCTGCGGGGAATTTCCGTTCGATTTTTGGCCTATTCTTTAAACCTTCAAAAATTCGCCATAAAAAAAACTATTGAAGCTAGGACCACGAAATTTGGAGGGTTTGTAGGAAAGAATAGGGAGCCCTTTCACACCAAAATTTGCGCAATTCTATCGAACCGTTTCGGAGATATTCGCGAGTTTTTGGTTTAGCATTACGGCGAAAAGGGGGGGACCCCCCCCTGGTGAGGGGCGACTGCGGGGCATGGGGAGGAAGGCCGAAACCCTGTTAGACCACGTTTCAAATTTCAAGTCGATCGGACAATTAGGGCCCGAGATATCGAGGGTCAAAGTTTGGCCCATTTCAGTCACCATTTCGGTGACCCCATCGAAATTTCGGTCGCTTGCGCCGGGGTCAAAAATTGAGCTACGAGAAAACGCTTGCGGGGGATTGTTCATGTGTCCGAATGGTAAGTGCTGTGTGAGCGGTTTGAAATTCGGTGCAACGGTTACAGGGAATTCTCGCGGCCGAAATGTGTCAAATTCGTGAACTTTGACCCTATGAAAGTCGGGTCCTGATGGGCCTAGAGAGAAACTTTTTTTTTTAAAATTGATCTACTCTTCGAGAGCAACATTTTGGCTATCTCGGATTTTTAAAATTCGCGAAGGGAGTTTCTGCGGGGAATTTCCGTTCGATTTTTGGCCTATTCTTTAAACCTTCAAAAATTCGCCATAAAAAAACTATTGAAGCTAGGACCACGAAATTTGGAGGGTTTGTAGGAAAGAATAGGGAGCCCTTTCACACCAAAATTTGCGCAATTCTATCGAACCGTTTCGGAGATATTCGCGAGTTTTTGTTTTAGCATTACGGCGAAAAGGGGGGGACCCCCCCTGGTGAGGGGCGACTGCGGGGCATGGGGAGGAAGGCCGAAACCCTGTTAGGCCACGTTTCAAATTTCAAGTCGATCGGACAATTAGGGCCCGAGATATCGGGGGTCAAAGTTTGGCCCATTTCCGTGACCCTTTCCGTGACCCCATCGAAATTTCGGTCGCTTGCGCCGGCGTCAACGGAAATGGTGACTGAAATGGGCCAAAATTTGACCCCCCATATCTCGGGCCCTAATTGTCCGATCGACTTGAAATTTGAAACGTGGCCTAACAGGGTTTCGGCCTTCCTCCCCATGCCCCGCAGTCGCCCCTCACCAGGGGGGGTCCCCCCCTTTTCGCCGTAATGCTAAAACAAAAACTCGCGAATATCTCCGAAACGGTTCGATAGAATTGCGCAAATTTTGGTGTGAAAGGGCTCCCTATTCTTTCCTACAAACCCTCGAAATTTCGTGGTCCTAGCTTCAATAGTTTTTTTATGGCGAATTTTTGAAGGTTTAAAGAATAGGCCAAAAATCGTACGGAAATTCCCCGCAGAAACTCCCTTCGCGAATTTTAAAAATCCGAGATAGCCAAAATGTTGCTCTCGAAGAGTACATCAATTTAAAAAAAAAAGTTTCTCTCTAGGCCCAATAGGACCCGACTTTCATAGGGTCAAAGTTCACGAATTTGACACATTTCGGCCGCGAGAATTCCCTGTAACCGTTGCACCGAATTTCAAACCGCTCACACAGCACTTCCCATTCGGACACATGAACAATCCCCCGCAAGCGTTTTCTCGTAGCTCAATTTTTGACCCCGGCGCAAGCGACCGAAATTTCGATGGGGTCACGGAAATGGTGACTGAAATGGGCCAAACTTTGACCCCCGATATCTCGGGCCCTAATTGTCCGATCGACTTGAAATTTGAAACGTGGCCTAACAGGGTTTCGGCCTTCCTCCCCATGCCCCGCAGTCGCCCCTCACCAGGGGGGGTCCCCCCCTTTTCGCCGTAATGCTAAAACAAAAACTCGCGAATATCTCCGAAACGGTTCGATAGAATTGCGCAAATTTTGGTGTGAAAGGGCTCCCTATTCTTTCCTACAAACCCTCCAAATTTCGTGGTCCTAGCTTCAATAGTTTTTTTATGGCGAATTTTTGAAGGTTTAAAGAATAGGCCAAAAATCGAACGGAAATTCCCCGCAGAAACTCCCTTCGCGAATTTTAAAAATCCGAGATAGCCAAAATGTTGCTCTCGAAGAGTAGATCAATTTTAAAAAAAAAAGTTTCTCTCTAGGCCCAATAGGACCCGACTTTCATAGGGTCAAAGTTCACGAATTTGACACATTTCGGCCGCGAGAATTCCCTGTAACCGTTGCACCGAATTTCAAACCGCTCACACAGCACTTCGCATTCGGACACATGAACAATCCCCCGCAAGCGTTTTCTCGTAGCTCAATTTTTGAGCCCGGCGCAAGCGACCGAAATTTCGATGGGGTCACCGAAATGGTGACTGAAATGGGCCAAACTTTGACCCCCGATATCTCGGGCCCTAATTGTCCGATCGACTTGAAATTTGAAACGTGGCCTAACAGGGTTTCGGCCTTCCTCCCCATGCCCCGCAGTCGCCCCTCACCAGGGGGGGTCCCCCCCCTTTTCGCCGTAATGCTAAAACAAAAACTCGCGAATATCTCCGAAACGGTTCGATAGAATTGCGCAAATTTTGGTGTGAAAGGGCTCCCTATTCTTTCCTACAAACCCTCCAAATTTCGTGGTCCTAGCTTCAATAGTTTTTTTATGGCGAATTTTTGAAGGTTTAAAGAATAGGCCAAAAATCGAACGGAAATTCCCCGCAGAAACTCCCTTCGCGAATTTTAAAAATCCGAGATAGCCAAAATGTTGCTCTCGAAGAGTAGATCAATTTTAAAAAAAAAAGTTTCTCTCTAGGCCCAATAGGACCCGACTTTCATAGGGTCAAAGTTCACGAATTTGACACATTTCGGCCGCGAGAATTCCCTGTAACCGTTGCACCGAAT
>NC_140773.1:233107716-233162069 GCF_044657685.1 Stegodyphus dumicola
GACCCCCCCTGGTGAGGGGCGACTGCGGGGCATGGGGAGGAAGGCCGAAACCCTGTTAGGCCACGTTTCAAATTTCAAGTCGATCGGACAATTAGGGCCCGAGATATCGGGGGTCAAAGTTTGGCCCATTTCAGTCACCATTTCGGTGACCCCATCGAAATTTCGGTCGCTTGCGCCGGGGTCAAAAATTGAGCTACGAGAAAACGCTTGCGGGGGATTGTTCATGTGTCCGAATGGTAAGTGCTGTGTGAGCGGTTTGAAATTCGGTGCAACGGTTACAGGGAATTCTCGCGGCCGAAATGTGTCAAATTCGTGAACTTTGACCCTATGAAAGTCGGGTCCTATTGGGCCTAGAGAGAAACTTTTTTTTTTTAAATTAATCTACTCTTCGAGAGCAACATTTTGGCTATCTCGGATTTTTAAAATTCGCGAAGGGAGTTTCTGCGGGGAATTTCCGTTCGATTTTTGGCCTATTCTTTAAACCTTCAAAAATTCGCCATAAAAAAACTATTGAAGCTAGGACCACGAAATTTGGAGGGTTTGTAGGAAAGAATAGGGAGCCCTTTCACACCAAAATTTGCGCAATTCTATCGAACCGTTTCGGAGATATTCGCGAGTTTTTGTTTTAGCATTACGGCGAAAAGGGGGGGACCCCCCCTGGTGAGGGGCGACTGCGGGGCATGGGGAGGAAGGCCGAAACCCTGTTAGGCCACGTTTCAAATTTCAAGTCGATCGGACAATTAGGGCCCGAGATATCGGGGGTCAAATTTTGGCCCATTTCAGTCACCATTTCCGTGACCCCATCGAAATTTCGGTCGCTTGCGCCGGGGTCAAAAATTGAGCTACGAGAAAACGCTTGCGGGGGATTGTTCATGTGTCCGAATGGTAAGTGCTGTGTGAGCGGATTGAAATTCGGTGCAACGGTTACAGGGAATTCTCGCGGCCGAAATGTGTCAAATTCGTGAACTTTGACCCTATGAAAGTCGGGTCCTATTGGGCCTAGAGAGAAACTTTTTTTTTAAAATTAATCTACTCTTCGAGAGCAACATTTTGGCTATCTCGGATTTTTAAAATTCGCGAACGGAGTTTCTGCGGGGAATTTCCGTTCGATTTTTGGCCTATTCTTTAAACCTTCAAAAATTCGCCATAAAAAAACTATTGAAGCTAGGACCACGAAATTTGGAGGGTTTGTAGGAAAGAATAGGGAGCCCTTTCACACCAAAATTTGCGCAATTCTATTGAACCGTTTCGGAGATATTCGCGAGTTTTTGTTTTAGCATTACGGCGAAAAGGGGGGGACCCCCCCTGGTGAGGGGCGACTGCGGGGCATGGGGAGGAAGGCCGAAACCCTGTTAGGCCACGTTTCAAATTTCAAGTCGATCGGACAATTAGGGCCCGAGATATCGGGGGTCAAAGTTTGGCCCATTTCAGTCACCATTTCGGTGACCCCATCGAAATTTCGGTCGCTTGCGCCGGGGTCAAAAATTGAGCTACGAGAAAACGCTTGCGGGGGATTGTTCATGTGTCCGAATGGTAAGTGCTGTGTGAGCGGTTTGAAATTCGGTGCAACGGTTACAGGGAATTCTCGCGGCCGAAATGTGTCAAATTCGTGAACTTTGACCCTATGAAAGTCGGGTCCTATTGGGCCTAGAGAGAAACTTTTTTTTTTAAAATTGATCTACTCTTCGAGAGCAACATTTTGGCTATCTCGGATTTTTAAAATTCGCGAACGGAGTTTCTGCGGGGAATTTCCGTTCGATTTTTGGCCTATTCTTTAAACCTTCAAAAATTCGCCATAAAAAAACTATTGAAGCTAGGACCACGAAATTTGGAGGGTTTGTAGGAAAGAATAGGGAGCCCTTTCACACCAAAATTTGCGCAATTCTATTGAACCGTTTCGGAGATATTGGCGAGTTTTTGTTTTAGCATTACGGCGAAAAGGGGGGGACCCCCCCTGGTGAGGGGCGACTGCGGGGCATGGGGAGGAAGGCCGAAACCCTGTTAGGCCACGTTTCAAATTTCAAGTCGATCGGACAATTAGGGCCCGAGATATCGGGGGTCAAATTTTGGCCCATTTCAGTCACCATTTCCGTGACCCCATCGAAATTTCGGTCGCTTGCGCCGGGGTCAAAAATTGAGCTACGAGAAAACGCTTGCGGGGGATTGTTCATGTGTCCGAATGGTAAGTGCTGTGTGAGCGGATTGAAATTCGGTGCAACGGTTACAGGGAATTCTCGCGGCCGAAATGTGTCAAATTCGTGAACTTTGACCCTATGAAAGTCGGGTCCTATTGGGCCTAGAGAGAAACTTTTTTTTTTAAAATTGATCTACTCTTCGAGAGCAACATTTTGGCTATCTCGGATTTTTAAAATTCGCGAACGGAGTTTCTGCGGGGAATTTCCGTTCGATTTTTGGCCTATTCTTTAAACCTTCAAAAATTCGCCATAAAAAAACTATTGAAGCTAGGACCACGAAATTTGGAGGGTTTGTAGGAAAGAATAGGGAGCCCTTTCACACCAAAATTTGCGCAATTCTATTGAACCGTTTCGGAGATATTCGCGAGTTTTTGTTTTAGCATTACGGCGAAAAGGGGGGGACCCCCCCTGGTGAGGGGCGACTGCGGGGCATGGGGAGGAAGGCCGAAACCCTGTTAGGCCACGTTTCAAATTTCAAGTCGATCGGACAATTAGGGCCCGAGATATCGGGGGTCAAATTTTGGCCCATTTCAGTCACCATTTCCGTGACCCCATCGAAATTTCGGTCGCTTGCGCCGGGGTCAAAAATTGAGCTACGAGAAAACGCTTGCGGGGGATTGTTCATGTGTCCGAATGGTAAGTGCTGTGTGAGCGGATTGAAATTCGGTGCAACGGTTACAGGGAATTCTCGCGGCCGAAATGTGTCAAATTCGTGAACTTTGACCCTATGAAAGTCGGGTCCTATTGGGCCTAGAGAGAAACTTTTTTTTTTAAAATTAATCTACTCTTCGAGAGCAACATTTTGGCTATCTCGGATTTTTAAAATTCGCGAAGGGAGTTTCTGCGGGGAATTTCCGTTCGATTTTTGGCCTATTCTTTAAACCTTCAAAAATTCGCCATAAAAAAACTATTGAAGCTAGGACCACGAAATTTGGAGGGTTTGTAGGAAAGAATAGGGAGCCCTTTCACACCAAAATTTGCGCAATTCTATTGAACCGTTTCGGAGATATTCGCGAGTTTTTGTTTTAGCATTACGGCGAAAAGGGGGGGACCCCCCCTGGTGAGGGGCGACTGCGGGGCATGGGGAGGAAGGCCGAAACCCTGTTAGGACACGTTTCAAATTTCAAGTCGATCGGACAATTAGGGCCCGAGATATCGGGGGTCAAAGTTTGGCCCATTTCAGTCACCATTTCCGTGACCCCATCGAAATTTCGGTCGCTTGCGCCGGGGTCAAAAATTGAGCTACGAGAAAACGCTTGCGGGGGATTGTTCATGTGTCCGAATGGGAAGTGCTGTGTGAGCGGTTTGAAATTCGGTGCAACGGTTACAGGGAATTCTCGCGGCCGAAATGTGTCAAATTCGTGAACTTTGACCCTATGAAAGTCGGGTCCTATTGGGCCTAGAGAGAAACTTTTTTTTTTAAAATTGATCTACTCTTCGAGAGCAACATTTTGGCTATCTCGGATTTTTAAAATTCGCGAACGGAGTTTCTGCGGGGAATTTCCGTTCGATTTTTGGCCTATTCTTTAAACCTTCAAAAATTCGCCATAAAAAAACTATTGAAGCTAGGACCACGAAATTTGGAGGGTTTGTAGGAAAGAATAGGGAGCCCTTTCACACCAAAATTTGCGCAATTCTATCGAACCGTTTCGGAGATATTCGCGAGTTTTTGGTTTAGCATTACGGCGAAAAGGGGGGGACCCCCCCTGGTGAGGGGCGACTGCGGGGCATGGGGAGGAAGGCCGAAACCCTGTTAGGCCACGTTTCAAATTTCAAGTCGATCGGACAATTAGGGCCCGAGATATCGGGGGTCAAAGTTTGGCCCATTTCAGTCACCATTTCGGTGACCCCATCGAAATTTCGGTCGCTTGCGCCGGGGTCAAAAATTGAGCTACGAGAAAACGCTTGCGGGGGATTGTTCATGTGTCCGAATGGTAAGTGCTGTGTGAGCGGTTTGAAATTCGGTGCAACGGTTACAGGGAATTCTCGCGGCCGAAATGTGTCAAATTCGTGAACTTTGACCCTATGAAAGTCGGGTCCTATTGGGCCTAGAGAGAAACTTTTTTTTTTTAAATTAATCTACTCTTCGAGAGCAACATTTTGGCTATCTCGGATTTTTAAAATTCGCGAAGGGAGTTTCTGCGGGGAATTTCCGTTCGATTTTTGGCCTATTCTTTAAACCTTCAAAAATTCGCCATAAAAAAACTATTGAAGCTAGGACCACGAAATTTGGAGGGTTTGTAGGAAAGAATAGGGAGCCCTTTCACACCAAAATTTGCGCAATTCTATCGAACCGTTTCGGAGATATTCGCGAGTTTTTGTTTTAGCATTACGGCGAAAAGGGGGGGACCCCCCCTGGTGAGGGGCGACTGCGGGGCATGGGGAGGAAGGCCGAAACCCTGTTAGGCCACGTTTCAAATTTCAAGTCGATCGGACAATTAGGGCCCGAGATATCGGGGGTCAAATTTTGGCCCATTTCAGTCACCATTTCCGTGACCCCATCGAAATTTCGGTCGCTTGCGCCGGGGTCAAAAATTGAGCTACGAGAAAACGCTTGCGGGGGATTGTTCATGTGTCCGAATGGTAAGTGCTGTGTGAGCGGATTGAAATTCGGTGCAACGGTTACAGGGAATTCTCGCGGCCGAAATGTGTCAAATTCGTGAACTTTGACCCTATGAAAGTCGGGTCCTATTGGGCCTAGAGAGAAACTTTTTTTTTAAAATTAATCTACTCTTCGAGAGCAACATTTTGGCTATCTCGGATTTTTAAAATTCGCGAACGGAGTTTCTGCGGGGAATTTCCGTTCGATTTTTGGCCTATTCTTTAAACCTTCAAAAATTCGCCATAAAAAAACTATTGAAGCTAGGACCACGAAATTTGGAGGGTTTGTAGGAAAGAATAGGGAGCCCTTTCACACCAAAATTTGCGCAATTCTATTGAACCGTTTCGGAGATATTCGCGAGTTTTTGTTTTAGCATTACGGCGAAAAGGGGGGGACCCCCCCTGGTGAGGGGCGACTGCGGGGCATGGGGAGGAAGGCCGAAACCCTGTTAGGCCACGTTTCAAATTTCAAGTCGATCGGACAATTAGGGCCCGAGATATCGGGGGTCAAAGTTTGGCCCATTTCAGTCACCATTTCGGTGACCCCATCGAAATTTCGGTCGCTTGCGCCGGGGTCAAAAATTGAGCTACGAGAAAACGCTTGCGGGGGATTGTTCATGTGTCCGAATGGTAAGTGCTGTGTGAGCGGTTTGAAATTCGGTGCAACGGTTACAGGGAATTCTCGCGGCCGAAATGTGTCAAATTCGTGAACTTTGACCCTATGAAAGTCGGGTCCTATTGGGCCTAGAGAGAAACTTTTTTTTTTAAAATTGATCTACTCTTCGAGAGCAACATTTTGGCTATCTCGGATTTTTAAAATTCGCGAACGGAGTTTCTGCGGGGAATTTCCGTTCGATTTTTGGCCTATTCTTTAAACCTTCAAAAATTCGCCATAAAAAAACTATTGAAGCTAGGACCACGAAATTTGGAGGGTTTGTAGGAAAGAATAGGGAGCCCTTTCACACCAAAATTTGCGCAATTCTATTGAACCGTTTCGGAGATATTCGCGAGTTTTTGTTTTAGCATTACGGCGAAAAGGGGGGGACCCCCCCTGGTGAGGGGCGACTGCGGGGCATGGGGAGGAAGGCCGAAACCCTGTTAGGCCACGTTTCAAATTTCAAGTCGATCGGACAATTAGGGCCCGAGATATCGGGGGTCAAATTTTGGCCCATTTCAGTCACCATTTCCGTGACCCCATCGAAATTTCGGTCGCTTGCGCCGGGGTCAAAAATTGAGCTACGAGAAAACGCTTGCGGGGGATTGTTCATGTGTCCGAATGGTAAGTGCTGTGTGAGCGGATTGAAATTCGGTGCAACGGTTACAGGGAATTCTCGCGGCCGAAATGTGTCAAATTCGTGAACTTTGACCCTATGAAAGTCGGGTCCTATTGGGCCTAGAGAGAAACTTTTTTTTTTAAAATTAATCTACTCTTCGAGAGCAACATTTTGGCTATCTCGGATTTTTAAAATTCGCGAAGGGAGTTTCTGCGGGGAATTTCCGTTCGATTTTTGGCCTATTCTTTAAACCTTCAAAAATTCGCCATAAAAAAACTATTGAAGCTAGGACCACGAAATTTGGAGGGTTTGTAGGAAAGAATAGGGAGCCCTTTCACACCAAAATTTGCGCAATTCTATCGAACCGTTTCGGAGATATTCGCGAGTTTTTGTTTTAGCATTACGGCGAAAAGGGGGGGACCCCCCCTGGTGAGGGGCGACTGCGGGGCATGGGGAGGAAGGCCGAAACCCTGTTAGGCCACGTTTCAAATTTCAAGTCGATCGGACAATTAGGGCCCGAGATATCGGGGGTCAAAGTTTGGCCCATTTCAGTCACCATTTCCGTGACCCCATCGAAATTTCGGTCGCTTGCGCCGGGGTCAAAAATTGAGCTACGAGAAAACGCTTGCGGGAGATTGTTCATGTGTCCGAATGGGAAGTGCTGTGTGAGCGGTTTGAAATTCGGTGCAACGGTTACAGGGAATTCTCGCGGCCGAAATGTGTCAAATTCGTGAACTTTGACCCTATGAAAGTCGGGTCCTATTGGGCCTAGAGAGAAACTTTTTTTTTTTAAATTGATCTACTCTTCGAGAGCAACATTTTGGCTATCTCGGATTTTTAAAATTCGCGAAGGGAGTTTCTGCGGGGAATTTCCGTTCGATTTTTGGCCTATTCTTTAAACCTTCAAAAATTCGCCATAAAAAAACTATTGAAGCTAGGACCACGAAATTTGGAGGGTTTGTAGGAAAGAATAGGGAGCCCTTTCACACCAAAATTTGCGCAATTCTATCGAACCGTTTCGGAGATATTCGCGAGTTTTTGGTTTAGCATTACGGCGAAAAGGGGGGGACCCCCCCTGGTGAGGGGCGACTGCGGGGCATGGGGAGGAAGGCCGAAACCCTGTTAGGCCACGTTTCAAATTTCAAGTCGGTCGGACAATTAGGGCCCGAGATATCGGGGGTCAAAGTTTGGCCCATTTCAGTCACCATTTCGGTGACCCCATCGAAATTTCGGTCGCTTGCGCCGGGGTCAAAAATTGAGCTACGAGAAAACGCTTGCGGGGGATTGTTCATGTGTCCGAATGGTAAGTGCTGTGTGAGCGGTTTGAAATTCGGTGCAACGGTTACAGGGAATTCTCGCGGCCGAAATGTGTCAAATTCGTGAACTTTGACCCTATGAAAGTCGGGTCCTATTGGGCCTAGAGAGAAACTTTTTTTTTTTAAATTAATCTACTCTTTGAGAGCAACATTTTGGCTATCTCGGATTTTTAAAATTCGCGAAGGGAGTTTCTGCGGGGAATTTCCGTTCGATTTTTGGCCTATTCTTTAAACCTTCAAAAATTCGCCATAAAAAAACTATTGAAGCTAGGACCACGAAATTTGGAGGGTTTGTAGGAAAGAATAGGGAGCCCTTTCACACCAAAATTTGCGCAATTCTATTGAACCGTTTCGGAGATATTCGCGAGTTTTTGTTTTAGCATTACGGCGAAAAGGGGGGGACCCCCCCTGGTGAGGGGCGACTGCGGGGCATGGGGAGGAAGGCCGAAACCCTGTTAGGCCACGTTTCAAATTTCAAGTCGATCGGACAATTAGGGCCCGAGATATCGGGGGTCAAATTTTGGCCCATTTCAGTCACCATTTCCGTGACCCCATCGAAATTTCGGTCGCTTGCGCCGGGGTCAAAAATTGAGCTACGAGAAAACGCTTGCGGGGGATTGTTCATGTGTCCGAATGGTAAGTGCTGTGTGAGCGGATTGAAATTCGGTGCAACGGTTACAGGGAATTCTCGCGGCCGAAATGTGTCAAATTCGTGAACTTTGACCCTATGAAAGTCGGGTCCTATTGGGCCTAGAGAGAAACTTTTTTTTTTAAAATTAATCTACTCTTCGAGAGCAACATTTTGGCTATCTCGGATTTTTAAAATTCGCGAAGGGAGTTTCTGCGGGGAATTTCCGTTCGATTTTTGGCCTATTCTTTAAACCTTCAAAAATTCGCCATAAAAAAACTATTGAAGCTAGGACCACGAAATTTGGAGGGTTTGTAGGAAAGAATAGGGAGCCCTTTCACACCAAAATTTGCGCAATTCTATTGAACCGTTTCGGAGATATTCGCGAGTTTTTGTTTTAGCATTACGGCGAAAAGGGGGGGACCCCCCCTGGTGAGGGGCGACTGCGGGGCATGGGGAGGAAGGCCGAAACCCTGTTAGGCCACGTTTCAAATTTCAAGTCGATCGGACAATTAGGGCCCGAGATATCGGGGGTCAAAGTTTGGCCCATTTCAGTCACCATTTCCGTGACCCCATCGAAATTTCGGTCGCTTGCGCCGGGGTCAAAAATTGAGCTACGAGAAAACGCTTGCGGGGGATTGTTCATGTGTCCGAATGGGAAGTGCTGTGTGAGCGGTTTGAAATTCGGTGCAACGGTTACAGGGAATTCTCGCGGCCGAAATGTGTCAAATTCGTGAACTTTGACCCTATGAAAGTCGGGTCCTATTGGGCCTAGAGAGAAACTTTTTTTTTTAAAATTGATCTACTCTTCGAGAGCAACATTTTGGCTATCTCGGATTTTTAAAATTCGCGAAGGGAGTTTCTGCGGGGAATTTCCGTTCGATTTTTGGCCTATTCTTTAAACCTTCAAAAATTCGCCATAAAAAAACTATTGAAGCTAGGACCACGAAATTTGGAGGGTTTGTAGGAAAGAATAGGGAGCCCTTTCACACCAAAATTTGCGCAATTCTATCGAACCGTTTCGGAGATATTCGCGAGTTTTTGGTTTAGCATTACGGCGAAAAGGGGGGGACCCCCCCTGGTGAGGGGCGACTGCGGGGCATGGGGAGGAAGGCCGAAACCCTGTTAGGCCACGTTTCAAATTTCAAGTCCATCGGACAATTAGGGCCCGAGATATGGGGGGTCAAATTTTGGCCCATTTCAGTCACCATTTCCGTTGACGCCGGCGCAAGCGACCGAAATTTCGATGGGGTCACGGAAAGGGTCACGGAAATGGGCCAAACTTTGACCCTCGATATCTCGGGCCCTAATTGTCCGATCGACTTGAAATTTGAAACGTGGCCTAACAGGGTTTCGGCCTTCCTCCCCATGCCCCGCAGTCGCCCCTCACCAGGGGGGGTCCCCCCCTTTTCGCCGTAATGCTAAAACAAAAACTCGCGAATATCTCCGAAACGGTTCGATAGAATTGCGCAAATTTTGGTGTGAAAGGGCTCCCTATTCTTTCCTACAAACCCTCCAAATTTCGTGGTCCTAGCTTCAATAGTGTTTTTATGGCGAATTTTTGAAGGTTTAAAGAATAGGCCAAAAATCGAACGGAAATTCCCCGCAGAAACTCCCTTCGCGAATTTTAAAAATCTGAGATAGCCAAAATGTTGCTCTCGAAGAGTAGATCAATTTTAAAAAAAAAAGTTTCTCTCTAGGCCCATCAGGACCCGACTTTCATAGGGTCAAAGTTCACGAATTTGACACATTTCGGCCGCGAGAATTCCCTGTAACCGTTGCACCGAATTTCAAACCGCTCACACAGCACTTACCATTCGGACACATGAACAATCCCCCGCAAGCGTTTTCTCGTAGCTCAATTTTTGACCCCGGCGCAAGCGACCGAAATTTCGATGGGGTCACCGAAATGGTGACTGAAATGGGCCAAACTTTGACCCTCGATATCTCGGGCCCTAATTGTCCGATCGACTTGAAATTTGAAACGTGGCCTAACAGGGTTTCGGCCTTCCTCCCCATGACCCGCAGTCGCCCCTCACCAGGGGGGGTCCCCCCCTTTTCGCCGTAATGCTAAAACAAAAACTCGCGAATATCTCCGAAACGGTTCGATAGAATTGCGCAAATTTTGGTGTGAATGGGCTCCCTATTCTTTCCTACAAACCCTCCAAATTTCGTGGTCCTAGCTTCAATAGTTTTTTTATGGCGAATTTTTGAAGGTTTAAAGAATAGGCCAAAAATCGAACGGAAATTCCCCGCAGAAACTCCCTTCGCGAATTTTAAAAATCCGAGATAGCCAAAATGTTGCTCTCGAAGAGTAGATCAATTTAAAAAAAAAAAGTTTCTCTCTAGGCCCAATAGGACCCGACTTTCATAGGGTCAAAGTTCACGAATTTGACACATTTCGGCCGCGAGAATTCCCTGTAACCGTTGCACCGAATTTCAAACCGCTCACACAGCACTTCCCATTCGGACACATGAACAATCCCCCGCAAGCGTTTTCTCGTAGCTCAATTTTTGACCCCGGCGCAAGGGACCGAAATTTCGATGGGGTCACCGAAATGGTGACTGAAATGGGCCAAACTTTGACCCCCGATATCTCGGGCCCTAATTGTCCGATCGACTTGAAATTTGAAACGTGGCCTAACAGGGTTTCGGCCTTCCTCCCCATGCCCCGCAGTCGCCCCTCACCAGGGGGGGTCCCCCCCTTTTCGCCGTAATGCTAAACCAAAAACTCGCGAATATCTCCGAAACGGTTCGATAGAATTGCGCAAATTTTGGTGTGAAAGGGCTCCCTATTCTTTCCTACAAACCCTCCAAATTTCGTGGTCCTAGCTTCAATAGTTTTTTTATGGCGAATTTTTGAAGGTTTAAAGAATAGGCCAAAAATCGAACGGAAATTCCCCGCAGAAACTCCGTTCGCGAATTTTAAAAATCCGAGATAGCCAAAATGTTGCTCTCTAAGAGTAGATCAATTTTAAAAAAAAAAGTTTCTCTCTAGGCCCAATAGGACCCGACTTTCATAGGGTCAAAGTTCACGAATTTGACACATTTCGGCCGCGAGAATTCCCTGTAACCGTTGCACCGAATTTCAAACCGCTCACACAGCACTTCCCATTCGGACACATGAACAATCCCCCGCAAGCGTTTTCTCGTAGCTCAATTTTTGACCCCGGCGCAAGGGACCGAAATTTCGATGGGGTCACCGAAATGGTGACTGAAATGGGCCAAACTTTGACCCCCGATATCTCGGGCCCTAATTGTCCGATCGACTTGAAATTTGAAACGTGGCCTAACAGGGTTTCGGCCTTCCTCCCCATGCCCCGCAGTCGCCCCTCACCAGGGGGGGTCCCCCCCTTTTCGCCGTAATGCTAAAACAAAAACTCGCGAATATCTCCGAAACGGTTCGATAGAATTGCGCAAATTTTGGTGTGAAAGGGCTCCCTATTCTTTCCTACAAACCCTCGAAATTTCGTGGTCCTAGCTTCAATAGTTTTTTTATGGCGAATTTTTGAAGGTTTAAAGAATAGGCCAAAAATCGAACGGAAATTCCCCGCAGAAACTCCCTTCGCGAATTTTAAAAATCCGAGATAGCCAAAATGTTGCTCTCGAAGAGTAGATCAATTTTAAAAAAAAAAGTTTCTCTCTAGGCCCATCAGGACCCGACTTTCATAGGGTCAAAGTTCACGAATTTGACACATTTCGGCCGCGAGAATTCCCTGTAACCGTTGCACCGAATTTCAAACCGCTCACACAGCACTTACCATTCGGACACATGAACAATCCCCCGCAAGCGTTTTCTCGTAGCTCAATTTTTGACCCCGGCGCAAGCGACCGAAATTTCGATGGGGTCACCGAAATGGTGACTGAAATGGGCCAAACTTTGACCCTCGATATCTCGGGCCCTAATTGTCCGATCGACTTGAAATTTGAAACGTGGCCTAACAGGGTTTCGGCCTTCCTCCCCATGCCCCGCAGTCGCCCCTCACCAGGGGGGGTCCCCCCCTTTTCGCCGTAATGCTAAAACAAAAACTCGCGAATATCTCCGAAACGGTTCGATAGAATTGCGCAAATTTTGGTGTGAAAGGGCTCCCTATTCTTTCCTACAAACCCTCCAAATTTCGTGGTCCTAGCTTCAATAGTTTTTTTATGGCGAATTTTTGAAGGTTTAAAGAATAGGCCAAAAATCGAACGGAAATTCCCCGCAGAAACTCCCTTCGCGAATTTTAAAAATCCGAGATAGCCAAAATGTTGCTCTCGAAGAGTAGATCAATTTTAAAAAAAAAAGTTTCTCTCTAGGCCCAATAGGACCCGACTTTCATAGGGTCAAAGTTCACGAATTTGACACATTTCGGCCGCGAGAATTCCCTGTAACCGTTGCACCGAATTTCAAACCGCTCACACAGCACTTCCCATTCGGACACATGAACAATCCCCCGCAAGCGTTTTCTCGTAGCTCAATTTTTGACCCCGGCGCAAGCGACCGAAATTTCGATGGGGTCACCGAAATGGTGACTGAAATGGGCCAAACTTTGACCCCCGATATCTCGGGCCCTAATTGTCCGATCGACTTGAAATTTGAAACGTGGCCTAACAGGGTTTCGGCCTTCCTCCCCATGCCCCGCAGTCGCCCCTCACCAGGGGGGGTCCCCCCCTTTTCGCCGTAATGCTAAACCAAAAACTCGCGAATATCTCCGAAACGGTTCGATAGAATTGCGCAAATTTTGGTCTGAAAGGGCTCCCTATTCTTTCCTACAAACCCTCCAAATTTCGTGGTCCTAGCTTCAATAGTTTTTTTATGGCGAATTTTTGAAGGTTTAAAGAATAGGCCAAAAATCGAACGGAAATTCCCCGCAGAAACTCCCTTCGCGAATTTTAAAAATCCGAGATAGCCAAAATGTTGCTCTCGAAGAGTAGATCAATTTAAAAAAAAAAAGTTTCTCTCTAGGCCCAATAGGACCCGACTTTCATAGGGTCAAAGTTCACGAATTTGACACATTTCGGCCGCGAGAATTCCCTGTAACCGTTGCACCGAATTTCAAACCGCTCACACAGCACTTCCCATTCGGACACATGAACAATCCCCCGCAAGCGTTTTCTCGTAGCTCAATTTTTGACCCCGGCGCAAGGGACCGAAATTTCGATGGGGTCACCGAAATGGTGACTGAAATGGGCCAAACTTTGACCCCCGATATCTCGGGCCCTAATTGTCCGATCGACTTGAAATTTGAAACGTGGCCTAACAGGGTTTCGGCCTTCCTCCCCATGCCCCGCAGTCGCCCCTCACCAGGGGGGGTCCCCCCCTTTTCGCCGTAATGCTAAACCAAAAACTCGCGAATATCTCCGAAACGGTTCGATAGAATTGCGCAAATTTTGGTGTGAAAGGGCTCCCTATTCTTTCCTACAAACCCTCCAAATTTCGTGGTCATAGCTTCAATAGTTTTTTTATGGCGAATTTTTGAAGGTTTAAAGAATAGGCCAAAAATCGAACGGAAATTCCCCGCAGAAACTCCGTTCGCGAATTTTAAAAATCCGAGATAGCCAAAATGTTGCTCTCGAAGAGTAGATCAATTTTAAAAAAAAAAGTTTCTCTCTAGGCCCAATAGGACCCGACTTTCATAGGGTCAAAGTTCACGAATTTGACACATTTCGGCCGCGAGAATTCCCTGTAACCGTTGCACCGAATTTCAAACCGCTCACACAGCACTTCCCATTCGGACACATGAACAATCCCCCGCAAGCGTTTTCTCGTAGCTCAATTTTTGACCCCGGCGCAAGGGACCGAAATTTCGATGGGGTCACCGAAATGGTGACTGAAATGGGCCAAACTTTGACCCCCGATATCTCGGGCCCTAATTGTCCGATCGACTTGAAATTTGAAACGTGGCCTAACAGGGTTTCGGCCTTCCTCCCCATGCCCCGCAGTCGCCCCTCACCAGGGGGGGTCCCCCCCTTTTCGCCGTAATGCTAAAACAAAAACTCGCGAATATCTCCGAAACGGTTCGATAGAATTGCGCAAATTTTGGTGTGAAAGGGCTCCCTATTCTTTCCTACAAACCCTCGAAATTTCGTGGTCCTAGCTTCAATAGTTTTTTTATGGCGAATTTTTGAAGGTTTAAAGAATAGGCCAAAAATCGAACGGAAATTCCCCGCAGAAACTCCCTTCGCGAATTTTAAAAATCCGAGATAGCCAAAATGTTGCTCTCGAAGAGTAGATCAATTTTAAAAAAAAAAGTTTCTCTCTAGGCCCATCAGGACCCGACTTTCATAGGGTCAAAGTTCACGAATTTGACACATTTCGGCCGCGAGAATTCCCTGTAACCGTTGCACCGAATTTCAAACCGCTCACACAGCACTTACCATTCGGACACATGAACAATCCCCCGCAAGCGTTTTCTCGTAGCTCAATTTTTGACCCCGGCGCAAGCGACCGAAATTTCGATGGGGTCACCGAAATGGTGACTGAAATGGGCCAAACTTTGACCCTCGATATCTCGGGCCCTAATTGTCCGATCGACTTGAAATTTGAAACGTGGCCTAACAGGGTTTCGGCCTTCCTCCCCATGCCCCGCAGTCGCCCCTCACCAGGGGGGGTCCCCCCCTTTTCGCCGTAATGCTAAAACAAAAACTCGCGAATATCTCCGAAACGGTTCGATAGAATTGCGCAAATTTTGGTGTGAAAGGGCTCCCTATTCTTTCCTACAAACCCTCCAAATTTCGTGGTCCTAGCTTCAATAGTTTTTTTATGGCGAATTTTTGAAGGTTTAAAGAATAGGCCAAAAATCGAACGGAAATTCCCCGCAGAAACTCCCTTCGCGAATTTTAAAAATCCGAGATAGCCAAAATGTTGCTCTCGAAGAGTAGATCAATTTTAAAAAAAAAAGTTTCTCTCTAGGCCCAATAGGACCCGACTTTCATAGGGTCAAAGTTCACGAATTTGACACATTTCGGCCGCGAGAATTCCCTGTAACCGTTGCACCGAATTTCAAACCGCTCACACAGCACTTCCCATTCGGACACATGAACAATCCCCCGCAAGCGTTTTCTCGTAGCTCAATTTTTGACCCCGGCGCAAGCGACCGAAATTTCGATGGGGTCACCGAAATGGTGACTGAAATGGGCCAAACTTTGACCCCCGATATCTCGGGCCCTAATTGTCCGATCGACTTGAAATTTGAAACGTGGCCTAACAGGGTTTCGGCCTTCCTCCCCATGCCCCGCAGTCGCCCCTCACCAGGGGGGGTCCCCCCCTTTTCGCCGTAATGCTAAACCAAAAACTCGCGAATATCTCCGAAACGGTTCGATAGAATTGCGCAAATTTTGGTCTGAAAGGGCTCCCTATTCTTTCCTACAAACCCTCCAAATTTCGTGGTCCTAGCTTCAATAGTTTTTTTATGGCGAATTTTTGAAGGTTTAAAGAATAGGCCAAAAATCGAACGGAAATTCCCCGCGGAAACTCCGTTCGCGAATTTTAAAAATCCGAGATAGCCAAAATGTTGCTCTCGAAGAGTAGATCAATTTTAAAAAAAAAAGTTTCTCTCTAGGCCCAATAGGATCTGACTTTCATAGGGTCAAAGTTCACGAATTTGACACATTTCGGCCGCGAGAATTCCCTGTAACCGTTGCACCGAATTTCAAACCGCTCACACAGCACTTCCCATTCGGACACATGAACAATCCCCCGCAAGCGTTTTCTCGTAGCTCAATTTTTGACCCCGGCGCAAGCGACCGAAATTTCGATGGGGTCACGGAAATGGTGACTGAAATGGGCCAAACTTTGACCCCCGATATCTCGGGCCCTAATTGTCCGATCGACTTGAAATTTGAAACGTGGCCTAACAGGGTTTCGGCCTTCCTCCCCATGCCCCGCAGTCGCCCCTCACCAGGGGGGGTCCCCCCCTTTTCGCCGTAATGCTAAACCAAAAACTCGCGAATATCTCCGAAACGGTTCGATAGAATTGCGCAAATTTTGGTGTGAAAGGGCTCCCTATTCTTTCCTACAAACCCTCCAAATTTCGTGGTCCTAGCTTCAATAGTTTTTTTATGGCGAATTTTTGAAGGTTTAAAGAATAGGCCAAAAATCGAACGGAAATTCCCCGCAGAAACTCCGTTCGCGAATTTTAAAAATCCGAGATAGCCAAAATGTTGCTCTCGAAGAGTACATCAATTTTAAAAAAAAAAGTTTCTCTCCAGGCCCAATAGGACCCGAATTTGATAGGGCCAAAGTTTCGAAATTTGACACATGAACATCGAATTTTTGCTCCGCTACCGTTACTATTGAAGCTCCCATTAACTATGCATTGGAAGTGCGGTCAATGACCCCAGGTCGCAAAAATTGAGATAGGAGGAAATGCTTTAATAGCCTTCATCAGACCCCTAAATGCGAGGTACAACGTAAGCGGTTTGAAATTCCGTCCGGCGTTTCTCGCAAATTTGACGTTACACCAAGAGAAATTATGAAGCGATTTTGAATCCTCTTGCTGCAATCGAATGCATTCCGGGGACTAAAGACGCTGATAAAGATTCAGACCGATATCTTCATTTAAACGGTTTGCTCCCATACACTTAACATTGAATATAGGGTCGAACCATGAAGTCGCAAAAATTGAGATAGGAGGAAATGCGTTTATAGGCATGTTCAGTCCCCTAAATGCGAGGTTCTGTGAAAGCGGTTTCAAAATCCGTGCAGCCGTTCCCTTAAAATTCGAAAGCATATGCGAAAACGCGTTATCTCGCGGAGAAACGACGATTTCGCACATTTAACGTTATACGAAGGGAACTAATGAAGCGATTTTGAATCCTCTTGCTGCAATCGAATGCATTCCGGGGACTAAAGACGCTGATAAAGTTTCAGGCCGATATCTTTATTTAAACGGTTTGCTCCCATACACTTAACATTGAATATAGGGTCGAACCATGAAGTCGCAAAAATTGAGATAGGAGGAAATGCGTTTATAGGCATGTTCAGTCCCCTAAATGCGAGGTTCTGTGAAAGCGGTTTCAAAATCCGTGCAGCCGTTCCCTTACAATTCGAAAGCATATGCGAAAACGCGTTTTCTCCCCGAGAAACGACGATTTCGCACATTTAACGTTATACGAAGAGAACTAATGAAGCGATTTTGAATCCTCTTGCTGCAATCGAATGCATTCCGGGGACTAAAGACGCTGATAAAGTTTCAGGCCGATATCTTTATTTAAACGGTTTGCTCCCATACACTTAACATTGAATATAGGGTCGTACCATGAAGTCGCAAAAATTGAGATAGGAGGAAATGCTTTTATAGGCTTGTTCAGTCCCCTAAATGCGAGGTTCTGTGAAAGCGGTTTCAAAATCCGTGCAGCCGTTCCCTTAAAATTCGAAAGCATATGCGAAAACGCGTTTTCTCACCGAGAAACGACGATTTCGCACATTTAACGTTATACGAAGAGAACTAATGAAGCGATTTTGAATCCTCTTGCTGCAATCGAATGCATTCCGGGGACTAAAGACGCTGATAAAGTTTCAAGCCGATATCTTTATTTAAACGGTTTGCTCCCATACACTTAACATTGAATATAGGGTCGTACCATGAAGTCGCAAAAATTGAGATAGGAGGAAATGCTTTTATAGGCTTGTTCAGTCCCCTAAATGCGAGGTTCTGTGAAAGCGGTTTCAAAATCCGTGCAGCCGTTCCCTTAAAATTCGAAAGCATATGCGAAAACGCGTTTTCTCGCCGAGAAACGACGATTTCGCACATTTAACGTTATACGAAGAGAACTAATGAAGCGATTTTGAATGCTCTTGCTGCAATCGAATGCATTCCGGGGACTAAAGACGCTGATAAAGTTTCAGGCCGATATCTTTATTTAAACGGTTCGCTCCCATACACTTAACATTGAATATAGGGTCGAACCATGAAGTCGCAAAAATTGAGATAGGAGGAAATGCGTTTATAGGCATGTTCAGTCCCCTAAATGCGAGGTTCTGTGAAAGCGGTTTCAAAATCCGTGCAGCCGTTCCCTTAAAATTCGAAAGCATATGCGAAAACGCGTTTTCTCGCCGAGAAACGACGATTTCGCACATTTAACGTTATACGAAGAGAACTAATGAAGCGATTTTGAATGCTCTTGCTGCAATCGAATGCATTCCGGGGACTAAAGACGCTGATAAAGTTTCAGGCCGATATCTTTATTTAAACGGTTCGCTCCCATACACTTAACATTGAATATAGGGTCGAACCATGAAGTCGCAAAAATTGAGATAGGAGGAAATGCGTTTATAGGCATGTTCAGTCCCCTAAATGCGAGGTTCTGTGAAAGCGGTTTCAAAATCCGTGCAGCCGTTCCCTTAAAATTCGAAAGCATATGCGAAAACGCGTTTTCTCGCGGAGAAACGACGATTTCGCACATTTAACGTTATACGAAGAGAACTAATGAAGCGATTTTGAATCCTCTTGCTGCAATCGAATGCATTCCGGGGACTAAAGACCCTGATAAAGTTTCAGGCCGATATCTTTATTTAAACGGTTTGCTCCCATACACTTAACATTGAATATAGGGTCGTACCATGAAGTCGCAAAAATTGAGATAGGAGGAAATGCTTTTATAGGCTTGTTCAGTCCCCTAAATGCGAGGTTCTGTGAAAGCGGTTTCAAAATCCGTGCAGCCGTTCCCTTAAAATTCGAAAGCATATGCGAAAACGCGTTTTCTCCCCGAGAAACGACGATTTCGCACATTTAACGTTATACGAAGAGAACTAATGAAGCGATTTTGAATCCTCTTGCTGCAATCGAATGCATTCCGGGGACTAAAGACGCTCATAAAGTTTCAAGCCGATATCTTTATTTAAACGGTTTGCTCCCATACACTTAACATTGAATATAGGGTCGGACCATGAAGTCGCAAAAATTGAGTTGGGAGGAAATGCCTTTGTAGGTTTAATTAGGTCCATAAATGGGAGGTACTGTGTGAGCGGTTTTAAATTCGGAGCAACGGTTACAGGGAATTCTCGCGGCCGAAATGTGTCAAATTCGTGAACTTTGACCCTATGAAAGTCGGGTCCTATTGGGCCTAGAGAGAAACTTTTTTTTTTAAAATTGATCTACTCTTCGAGAGCAACATTTTGGCTATCTCGGATTTTTAAAATTCGCGAAGGGAGTTTCTGCGGGGAATTTCCGTTCGATTTTTGGCCTATTCTTTAAACCTTCAAAAATTCGCCATAAAAAAACTATTGAAGCTAGGACCACGAAATTTGGAGGGTTTGTAGGAAAGAATAGGGAGCCCTTTCACACCAAAATTTGCGCAATTCTATCGAACCGTTTCGGAGATATTCGCGAGTTTTTGTTTTAGCATTACGGCGAAAAGGGGGGGACCCCCCCTGGTGAGGGGCGACTGCGGGGCATGGGGAGGAAGGCCGAAACCCTGTTAGGCCACGTTTCAAATTTCAAGTCGATCGGACAATTAGGGCCCGAGATATCGGGGGTCAAAGTTTGGCCCATTTCAGTCACCATTTCGGTGACCCCATCGAAATTTCGGTCGCTTGCGCCGGGGTCAAAAATTGAGCTACGAGAAAACGCTTGCGGGGGATTGTTCATGTGTCCGAATGGTAAGTGCTGTGTGAGCGGTTTGAAATTCGGTGCAACGGTTACAGGGAATTCTCGCGGCCGAAATGTGTCAAATTCGTGAACTTTGACCCTATGAAAGTCGGGTCCTATTGGGCCTAGAGAGAAACTTTTTTTTTTAAAATTGATCTACTCTTCGAGAGCAACATTTTGGCTATCTCGGATTTTTAAAATTCGCGAACGGAGTTTCTGCGGGGAATTTCCGTTCGATTTTTGGCCTATTCTTTAAACCTTCAAAAATTCGCCATAAAAAAACTATTGAAGCTAGGACCACGAAATTTGGAGGGTTTGTAGGAAAGAATAGGGAGCCCTTTCACACCAAAATTTGCGCAATTCTATTGAACCGTTTCGGAGATATTCGCGAGTTTTTGTTTTAGCATTACGGCGAAAAGGGGGGGACCCCCCCTGGTGAGGGGCGACTGCGGGGCATGGGGAGGAAGGCCGAAACCCTGTTAGGCCACGTTTCAAATTTCAAGTCGATCGGACAATTAGGGCCCGAGATATCGGGGGTCAAATTTTGGCCCATTTCAGTCACCATTTCCGTGACCCCATCGAAATTTCGGTCGCTTGCGCCGGGGTCAAAAATTGAGCTACGAGAAAACGCTTGCGGGGGATTGTTCATGTGTCCGAATGGTAAGTGCTGTGTGAGCGGATTGAAATTCGGTGCAACGGTTACAGGGAATTCTCGCGGCCGAAATGTGTCAAATTCGTGAACTTTGACCCTATGAAAGTCGGGTCCTATTGGGCCTAGAGAGAAACTTTTTTTTTTAAAATTAATCTACTCTTCGAGAGCAACATTTTGGCTATCTCGGATTTTTAAAATTCGCGAAGGGAGTTTCTGCGGGGAATTTCCGTTCGATTTTTGGCCTATTCTTTAAACCTTCAAAAATTCGCCATAAAAAAACTATTGAAGCTAGGACCACGAAATTTGGAGGGTTTGTAGGAAAGAATAGGGAGCCCTTTCACACCAAAATTTGCGCAATTCTATTGAACCGTTTCGGAGATATTCGCGAGTTTTTGTTTTAGCATTACGGCGAAAAGGGGGGGACCCCCCCTGGTGAGGGGCGACTGCGGGGCATGGGGAGGAAGGCCGAAACCCTGTTAGGACACGTTTCAAATTTCAAGTCGATCGGACAATTAGGGCCCGAGATATCGGGGGTCAAAGTTTGGCCCATTTCAGTCACCATTTCCGTGACCCCATCGAAATTTCGGTCGCTTGCGCCGGGGTCAAAAATTGAGCTACGAGAAAACGCTTGCGGGGGATTGTTCATGTGTCCGAATGGGAAGTGCTGTGTGAGCGGTTTGAAATTCGGTGCAACGGTTACAGGGAATTCTCGCGGCCGAAATGTGTCAAATTCGTGAACTTTGACCCTATGAAAGTCGGGTCCTATTGGGCCTAGAGAGAAACTTTTTTTTTTAAAATTGATCTACTCTTCGAGAGCAACATTTTGGCTATCTCGGATTTTTAAAATTCGCGAACGGAGTTTCTGCGGGGAATTTCCGTTCGATTTTTGGCCTATTCTTTAAACCTTCAAAAATTCGCCATAAAAAAACTATTGAAGCTAGGACCACGAAATTTGGAGGGTTTGTAGGAAAGAATAGGGAGCCCTTTCACACCAAAATTTGCGCAATTCTATCGAACCGTTTCGGAGATATTCGCGAGTTTTTGGTTTAGCATTACGGCGAAAAGGGGGGGACCCCCCCTGGTGAGGGGCGACTGCGGGGCATGGGGAGGAAGGCCGAAACCCTGTTAGGCCACGTTTCAAATTTCAAGTCGATCGGACAATTAGGGCCCGAGATATCGGGGGTCAAAGTTTGGCCCATTTCAGTCACCATTTCGGTGACCCCATCGAAATTTCGGTCGCTTGCGCCGGGGTCAAAAATTGAGCTACGAGAAAACGCTTGCGGGGGATTGTTCATGTGTCCGAATGGTAAGTGCTGTGTGAGCGGTTTGAAATTCGGTGCAACGGTTACAGGGAATTCTCGCGGCCGAAATGTGTCAAATTCGTGAACTTTGACCCTATGAAAGTCGGGTCCTATTGGGCCTAGAGAGAAACTTTTTTTTTTTAAATTAATCTACTCTTCGAGAGCAACATTTTGGCTATCTCGGATTTTTAAAATTCGCGAAGGGAGTTTCTGCGGGGAATTTCCGTTCGATTTTTGGCCTATTCTTTAAACCTTCAAAAATTCGCCATAAAAAAACTATTGAAGCTAGGACCACGAAATTTGGAGGGTTTGTAGGAAAGAATAGGGAGCCCTTTCACACCAAAATTTGCGCAATTCTATCGAACCGTTTCGGAGATATTCGCGAGTTTTTGTTTTAGCATTACGGCGAAAAGGGGGGGACCCCCCCTGGTGAGGGGCGACTGCGGGGCATGGGGAGGAAGGCCGAAACCCTGTTAGGCCACGTTTCAAATTTCAAGTCGATCGGACAATTAGGGCCCGAGATATCGGGGGTCAAATTTTGGCCCATTTCAGTCACCATTTCCGTGACCCCATCGAAATTTCGGTCGCTTGCGCCGGGGTCAAAAATTGAGCTACGAGAAAACGCTTGCGGGGGATTGTTCATGTGTCCGAATGGTAAGTGCTGTGTGAGCGGATTGAAATTCGGTGCAACGGTTACAGGGAATTCTCGCGGCCGAAATGTGTCAAATTCGTGAACTTTGACCCTATGAAAGTCGGGTCCTATTGGGCCTAGAGAGAAACTTTTTTTTTAAAATTAATCTACTCTTCGAGAGCAACATTTTGGCTATCTCGGATTTTTAAAATTCGCGAACGGAGTTTCTGCGGGGAATTTCCGTTCGATTTTTGGCCTATTCTTTAAACCTTCAAAAATTCGCCATAAAAAAACTATTGAAGCTAGGACCACGAAATTTGGAGGGTTTGTAGGAAAGAATAGGGAGCCCTTTCACACCAAAATTTGCGCAATTCTATTGAACCGTTTCGGAGATATTCGCGAGTTTTTGTTTTAGCATTACGGCGAAAAGGGGGGGACCCCCCCTGGTGAGGGGCGACTGCGGGGCATGGGGAGGAAGGCCGAAACCCTGTTAGGCCACGTTTCAAATTTCAAGTCGATCGGACAATTAGGGCCCGAGATATCGGGGGTCAAAGTTTGGCCCATTTCAGTCACCATTTCGGTGACCCCATCGAAATTTCGGTCGCTTGCGCCGGGGTCAAAAATTGAGCTACGAGAAAACGCTTGCGGGGGATTGTTCATGTGTCCGAATGGTAAGTGCTGTGTGAGCGGTTTGAAATTCGGTGCAACGGTTACAGGGAATTCTCGCGGCCGAAATGTGTCAAATTCGTGAACTTTGACCCTATGAAAGTCGGGTCCTATTGGGCCTAGAGAGAAACTTTTTTTTTTAAAATTGATCTACTCTTCGAGAGCAACATTTTGGCTATCTCGGATTTTTAAAATTCGCGAACGGAGTTTCTGCGGGGAATTTCCGTTCGATTTTTGGCCTATTCTTTAAACCTTCAAAAATTCGCCATAAAAAAACTATTGAAGCTAGGACCACGAAATTTGGAGGGTTTGTAGGAAAGAATAGGGAGCCCTTTCACACCAAAATTTGCGCAATTCTATTGAACCGTTTCGGAGATATTCGCGAGTTTTTGTTTTAGCATTACGGCGAAAAGGGGGGGACCCCCCCTGGTGAGGGGCGACTGCGGGGCATGGGGAGGAAGGCCGAAACCCTGTTAGGCCACGTTTCAAATTTCAAGTCGATCGGACAATTAGGGCCCGAGATATCGGGGGTCAAATTTTGGCCCATTTCAGTCACCATTTCCGTGACCCCATCGAAATTTCGGTCGCTTGCGCCGGGGTCAAAAATTGAGCTACGAGAAAACGCTTGCGGGGGATTGTTCATGTGTCCGAATGGTAAGTGCTGTGTGAGCGGATTGAAATTCGGTGCAACGGTTACAGGGAATTCTCGCGGCCGAAATGTGTCAAATTCGTGAACTTTGACCCTATGAAAGTCGGGTCCTATTGGGCCTAGAGAGAAACTTTTTTTTTTAAAATTAATCTACTCTTCGAGAGCAACATTTTGGCTATCTCGGATTTTTAAAATTCGCGAAGGGAGTTTCTGCGGGGAATTTCCGTTCGATTTTTGGCCTATTCTTTAAACCTTCAAAAATTCGCCATAAAAAAACTATTGAAGCTAGGACCACGAAATTTGGAGGGTTTGTAGGAAAGAATAGGGAGCCCTTTCACACCAAAATTTGCGCAATTCTATCGAACCGTTTCGGAGATATTCGCGAGTTTTTGTTTTAGCATTACGGCGAAAAGGGGGGGACCCCCCCTGGTGAGGGGCGACTGCGGGGCATGGGGAGGAAGGCCGAAACCCTGTTAGGCCACGTTTCAAATTTCAAGTCGATCGGACAATTAGGGCCCGAGATATCGGGGGTCAAAGTTTGGCCCATTTCAGTCACCATTTCCGTGACCCCATCGAAATTTCGGTCGCTTGCGCCGGGGTCAAAAATTGAGCTACGAGAAAACGCTTGCGGGAGATTGTTCATGTGTCCGAATGGGAAGTGCTGTGTGAGCGGTTTGAAATTCGGTGCAACGGTTACAGGGAATTCTCGCGGCCGAAATGTGTCAAATTCGTGAACTTTGACCCTATGAAAGTCGGGTCCTATTGGGCCTAGAGAGAAACTTTTTTTTTTTAAATTGATCTACTCTTCGAGAGCAACATTTTGGCTATCTCGGATTTTTAAAATTCGCGAAGGGAGTTTCTGCGGGGAATTTCCGTTCGATTTTTGGCCTATTCTTTAAACCTTCAAAAATTCGCCATAAAAAAACTATTGAAGCTAGGACCACGAAATTTGGAGGGTTTGTAGGAAAGAATAGGGAGCCCTTTCACACCAAAATTTGCGCAATTCTATCGAACCGTTTCGGAGATATTCGCGAGTTTTTGGTTTAGCATTACGGCGAAAAGGGGGGGACCCCCCCTGGTGAGGGGCGACTGCGGGGCATGGGGAGGAAGGCCGAAACCCTGTTAGGCCACGTTTCAAATTTCAAGTCGGTCGGACAATTAGGGCCCGAGATATCGGGGGTCAAAGTTTGGCCCATTTCAGTCACCATTTCGGTGACCCCATCGAAATTTCGGTCGCTTGCGCCGGGGTCAAAAATTGAGCTACGAGAAAACGCTTGCGGGGGATTGTTCATGTGTCCGAATGGTAAGTGCTGTGTGAGCGGTTTGAAATTCGGTGCAACGGTTACAGGGAATTCTCGCGGCCGAAATGTGTCAAATTCGTGAACTTTGACCCTATGAAAGTCGGGTCCTATTGGGCCTAGAGAGAAACTTTTTTTTTTTAAATTAATCTACTCTTTGAGAGCAACATTTTGGCTATCTCGGATTTTTAAAATTCGCGAAGGGAGTTTCTGCGGGGAATTTCCGTTCGATTTTTGGCCTATTCTTTAAACCTTCAAAAATTCGCCATAAAAAAACTATTGAAGCTAGGACCACGAAATTTGGAGGGTTTGTAGGAAAGAATAGGGAGCCCTTTCACACCAAAATTTGCGCAATTCTATTGAACCGTTTCGGAGATATTCGCGAGTTTTTGTTTTAGCATTACGGCGAAAAGGGGGGGACCCCCCCTGGTGAGGGGCGACTGCGGGGCATGGGGAGGAAGGCCGAAACCCTGTTAGGCCACGTTTCAAATTTCAAGTCGATCGGACAATTAGGGCCCGAGATATCGGGGGTCAAATTTTGGCCCATTTCAGTCACCATTTCCGTGACCCCATCGAAATTTCGGTCGCTTGCGCCGGGGTCAAAAATTGAGCTACGAGAAAACGCTTGCGGGGGATTGTTCATGTGTCCGAATGGTAAGTGCTGTGTGAGCGGATTGAAATTCGGTGCAACGGTTACAGGGAATTCTCGCGGCCGAAATGTGTCAAATTCGTGAACTTTGACCCTATGAAAGTCGGGTCCTATTGGGCCTAGAGAGAAACTTTTTTTTTTAAAATTAATCTACTCTTCGAGAGCAACATTTTGGCTATCTCGGATTTTTAAAATTCGCGAAGGGAGTTTCTGCGGGGAATTTCCGTTCGATTTTTGGCCTATTCTTTAAACCTTCAAAAATTCGCCATAAAAAAACTATTGAAGCTAGGACCACGAAATTTGGAGGGTTTGTAGGAAAGAATAGGGAGCCCTTTCACACCAAAATTTGCGCAATTCTATTGAACCGTTTCGGAGATATTCGCGAGTTTTTGTTTTAGCATTACGGCGAAAAGGGGGGGACCCCCCCTGGTGAGGGGCGACTGCGGGGCATGGGGAGGAAGGCCGAAACCCTGTTAGGCCACGTTTCAAATTTCAAGTCGATCGGACAATTAGGGCCCGAGATATCGGGGGTCAAAGTTTGGCCCATTTCAGTCACCATTTCCGTGACCCCATCGAAATTTCGGTCGCTTGCGCCGGGGTCAAAAATTGAGCTACGAGAAAACGCTTGCGGGGGATTGTTCATGTGTCCGAATGGGAAGTGCTGTGTGAGCGGTTTGAAATTCGGTGCAACGGTTACAGGGAATTCTCGCGGCCGAAATGTGTCAAATTCGTGAACTTTGACCCTATGAAAGTCGGGTCCTATTGGGCCTAGAGAGAAACTTTTTTTTTTAAAATTGATCTACTCTTCGAGAGCAACATTTTGGCTATCTCGGATTTTTAAAATTCGCGAAGGGAGTTTCTGCGGGGAATTTCCGTTCGATTTTTGGCCTATTCTTTAAACCTTCAAAAATTCGCCATAAAAAAACTATTGAAGCTAGGACCACGAAATTTGGAGGGTTTGTAGGAAAGAATAGGGAGCCCTTTCACACCAAAATTTGCGCAATTCTATCGAACCGTTTCGGAGATATTCGCGAGTTTTTGGTTTAGCATTACGGCGAAAAGGGGGGGACCCCCCCTGGTGAGGGGCGACTGCGGGGCATGGGGAGGAAGGCCGAAACCCTGTTAGGCCACGTTTCAAATTTCAAGTCCATCGGACAATTAGGGCCCGAGATATGGGGGGTCAAATTTTGGCCCATTTCAGTCACCATTTCCGTTGACGCCGGCGCAAGCGACCGAAATTTCGATGGGGTCACGGAAAGGGTCACGGAAATGGGCCAAACTTTGACCCTCGATATCTCGGGCCCTAATTGTCCGATCGACTTGAAATTTGAAACGTGGCCTAACAGGGTTTCGGCCTTCCTCCCCATGCCCCGCAGTCGCCCCTCACCAGGGGGGGTCCCCCCCTTTTCGCCGTAATGCTAAAACAAAAACTCGCGAATATCTCCGAAACGGTTCGATAGAATTGCGCAAATTTTGGTGTGAAAGGGCTCCCTATTCTTTCCTACAAACCCTCCAAATTTCGTGGTCCTAGCTTCAATAGTGTTTTTATGGCGAATTTTTGAAGGTTTAAAGAATAGGCCAAAAATCGAACGGAAATTCCCCGCAGAAACTCCCTTCGCGAATTTTAAAAATCTGAGATAGCCAAAATGTTGCTCTCGAAGAGTAGATCAATTTTAAAAAAAAAAGTTTCTCTCTAGGCCCATCAGGACCCGACTTTCATAGGGTCAAAGTTCACGAATTTGACACATTTCGGCCGCGAGAATTCCCTGTAACCGTTGCACCGAATTTCAAACCGCTCACACAGCACTTACCATTCGGACACATGAACAATCCCCCGCAAGCGTTTTCTCGTAGCTCAATTTTTGACCCCGGCGCAAGCGACCGAAATTTCGATGGGGTCACCGAAATGGTGACTGAAATGGGCCAAACTTTGACCCTCGATATCTCGGGCCCTAATTGTCCGATCGACTTGAAATTTGAAACGTGGCCTAACAGGGTTTCGGCCTTCCTCCCCATGACCCGCAGTCGCCCCTCACCAGGGGGGGTCCCCCCCTTTTCGCCGTAATGCTAAAACAAAAACTCGCGAATATCTCCGAAACGGTTAGATAGAATTGCGCAAATTTTGGTGTGAATGGGCTCCCTATTCTTTCCTACAAACCCTCCAAATTTCGTGGTCCTAGCTTCAATAGTTTTTTTATGGCGAATTTTTGAAGGTTTAAAGAATAGGCCAAAAATCGAACGGAAATTCCCCGCAGAAACTCCCTTCGCGAATTTTAAAAATCCGAGATAGCCAAAATGTTGCTCTCGAAGAGTAGATCAATTTAAAAAAAAAAAGTTTCTCTCTAGGCCCAATAGGACCCGACTTTCATAGGGTCAAAGTTCACGAATTTGACACATTTCGGCCGCGAGAATTCCCTGTAACCGTTGCACCGAATTTCAAACCGCTCACACAGCACTTCCCATTCGGACACATGAACAATCCCCCGCAAGCGTTTTCTCGTAGCTCAATTTTTGACCCCGGCGCAAGGGACCGAAATTTCGATGGGGTCACCGAAATGGTGACTGAAATGGGCCAAACTTTGACCCCCGATATCTCGGGCCCTAATTGTCCGATCGACTTGAAATTTGAAACGTGGCCTAACAGGGTTTCGGCCTTCCTCCCCATGCCCCGCAGTCGCCCCTCACCAGGGGGGGTCCCCCCCTTTTCGCCGTAATGCTAAACCAAAAACTCGCGAATATCTCCGAAACGGTTCGATAGAATTGCGCAAATTTTGGTGTGAAAGGGCTCCCTATTCTTTCCTACAAACCCTCCAAATTTCGTGGTCCTAGCTTCAATAGTTTTTTTATGGCGAATTTTTGAAGGTTTAAAGAATAGGCCAAAAATCGAACGGAAATTCCCCGCAGAAACTCCGTTCGCGAATTTTAAAAATCCGAGATAGCCAAAATGTTGCTCTCTAAGAGTAGATCAATTTTAAAAAAAAAAGTTTCTCTCTAGGCCCAATAGGACCCGACTTTCATAGGGTCAAAGTTCACGAATTTGACACATTTCGGCCGCGAGAATTCCCTGTAACCGTTGCACCGAATTTCAAACCGCTCACACAGCACTTCCCATTCGGACACATGAACAATCCCCCGCAAGCGTTTTCTCGTAGCTCAATTTTTGACCCCGGCGCAAGGGACCGAAATTTCGATGGGGTCACCGAAATGGTGACTGAAATGGGCCAAACTTTGACCCCCGATATCTCGGGCCCTAATTGTCCGATCGACTTGAAATTTGAAACGTGGCCTAACAGGGTTTCGGCCTTCCTCCCCATGCCCCGCAGTCGCCCCTCACCAGGGGGGGTCCCCCCCTTTTCGCCGTAATGCTAAAACAAAAACTCGCGAATATCTCCGAAACGGTTCGATAGAATTGCGCAAATTTTGGTGTGAAAGGGCTCCCTATTCTTTCCTACAAACCCTCGAAATTTCGTGGTCCTAGCTTCAATAGTTTTTTTATGGCGAATTTTTGAAGGTTTAAAGAATAGGCCAAAAATCGAACGGAAATTCCCCGCAGAAACTCCCTTCGCGAATTTTAAAAATCCGAGATAGCCAAAATGTTGCTCTCGAAGAGTAGATCAATTTTAAAAAAAAAAGTTTCTCTCTAGGCCCATCAGGACCCGACTTTCATAGGGTCAAAGTTCACGAATTTGACACATTTCGGCCGCGAGAATTCCCTGTAACCGTTGCACCGAATTTCAAACCGCTCACACAGCACTTACCATTCGGACACATGAACAATCCCCCGCAAGCGTTTTCTCGTAGCTCAATTTTTGACCCCGGCGCAAGCGACCGAAATTTCGATGGGGTCACCGAAATGGTGACTGAAATGGGCCAAACTTTGACCCTCGATATCTCGGGCCCTAATTGTCCGATCGACTTGAAATTTGAAACGTGGCCTAACAGGGTTTCGGCCTTCCTCCCCATGCCCCGCAGTCGCCCCTCACCAGGGGGGGTCCCCCCCTTTTCGCCGTAATGCTAAAACAAAAACTCGCGAATATCTCCGAAACGGTTCGATAGAATTGCGCAAATTTTGGTGTGAAAGGGCTCCCTATTCTTTCCTACAAACCCTCCAAATTTCGTGGTCCTAGCTTCAATAGTTTTTTTATGGCGAATTTTTGAAGGTTTAAAGAATAGGCCAAAAATCGAACGGAAATTCCCCGCAGAAACTCCCTTCGCGAATTTTAAAAATCCGAGATAGCCAAAATGTTGCTCTCGAAGAGTAGATCAATTTTAAAAAAAAAAGTTTCTCTCTAGGCCCAATAGGACCCGACTTTCATAGGGTCAAAGTTCACGAATTTGACACATTTCGGCCGCGAGAATTCCCTGTAACCGTTGCACCGAATTTCAAACCGCTCACACAGCACTTCCCATTCGGACACATGAACAATCCCCCGCAAGCGTTTTCTCGTAGCTCAATTTTTGACCCCGGCGCAAGCGACCGAAATTTCGATGGGGTCACCGAAATGGTGACTGAAATGGGCCAAACTTTGACCCCCGATATCTCGGGCCCTAATTGTCCGATCGACTTGAAATTTGAAACGTGGCCTAACAGGGTTTCGGCCTTCCTCCCCATGCCCCGCAGTCGCCCCTCACCAGGGGGGGTCCCCCCCTTTTCGCCGTAATGCTAAACCAAAAACTCGCGAATATCTCCGAAACGGTTCGATAGAATTGCGCAAATTTTGGTCTGAAAGGGCTCCCTATTCTTTCCTACAAACCCTCCAAATTTCGTGGTCCTAGCTTCAATAGTTTTTTTATGGCGAATTTTTGAAGGTTTAAAGAATAGGCCAAAAATCGAACGGAAATTCCCCGCAGAAACTCCCTTCGCGAATTTTAAAAATCCGAGATAGCCAAAATGTTGCTCTCGAAGAGTAGATCAATTTAAAAAAAAAAAGTTTCTCTCTAGGCCCAATAGGACCCGACTTTCATAGGGTCAAAGTTCACGAATTTGACACATTTCGGCCGCGAGAATTCCCTGTAACCGTTGCACCGAATTTCAAACCGCTCACACAGCACTTCCCATTCGGACACATGAACAATCCCCCGCAAGCGTTTTCTCGTAGCTCAATTTTTGACCCCGGCGCAAGGGACCGAAATTTCGATGGGGTCACCGAAATGGTGACTGAAATGGGCCAAACTTTGACCCCCGATATCTCGGGCCCTAATTGTCCGATCGACTTGAAATTTGAAACGTGGCCTAACAGGGTTTCGGCCTTCCTCCCCATGCCCCGCAGTCGCCCCTCACCAGGGGGGGTCCCCCCCTTTTCGCCGTAATGCTAAACCAAAAACTCGCGAATATCTCCGAAACGGTTCGATAGAATTGCGCAAATTTTGGTGTGAAAGGGCTCCCTATTCTTTCCTACAAACCCTCCAAATTTCGTGGTCCTAGCTTCAATAGTTTTTTTATGGCGAATTTTTGAAGGTTTAAAGAATAGGCCAAAAATCGAACGGAAATTCCCCGCAGAAACTCCGTTCGCGAATTTTAAAAATCCGAGATAGCCAAAATGTTGCTCTCGAAGAGTAGATCAATTTTAAAAAAAAAAGTTTCTCTCTAGGCCCAATAGGACCCGACTTTCATAGGGTCAAAGTTCACGAATTTGACACATTTCGGCCGCGAGAATTCCCTGTAACCGTTGCACCGAATTTCAAACCGCTCACACAGCACTTCCCATTCGGACACATGAACAATCCCCCGCAAGCGTTTTCTCGTAGCTCAATTTTTGACCCCGGCGCAAGGGACCGAAATTTCGATGGGGTCACCGAAATGGTGACTGAAATGGGCCAAACTTTGACCCCCGATATCTCGGGCCCTAATTGTCCGATCGACTTGAAATTTGAAACGTGGCCTAACAGGGTTTCGGCCTTCCTCCCCATGCCCCGCAGTCGCCCCTCACCAGGGGGGGTCCCCCCCTTTTCGCCGTAATGCTAAAACAAAAACTCGCGAATATCTCCGAAACGGTTCGATAGAATTGCGCAAATTTTGGTGTGAAAGGGCTCCCTATTCTTTCCTACAAACCCTCGAAATTTCGTGGTCCTAGCTTCAATAGTTTTTTTATGGCGAATTTTTGAAGGTTTAAAGAATAGGCCAAAAATCGAACGGAAATTCCCCGCAGAAACTCCCTTCGCGAATTTTAAAAATCCGAGATAGCCAAAATGTTGCTCTCGAAGAGTAGATCAATTTTAAAAAAAAAAGTTTCTCTCTAGGCCCATCAGGACCCGACTTTCATAGGGTCAAAGTTCACGAATTTGACACATTTCGGCCGCGAGAATTCCCTGTAACCGTTGCACCGAATTTCAAACCGCTCACACAGCACTTACCATTCGGACACATGAACAATCCCCCGCAAGCGTTTTCTCGTAGCTCAATTTTTGACCCCGGCGCAAGCGACCGAAATTTCGATGGGGTCACCGAAATGGTGACTGAAATGGGCCAAACTTTGACCCTCGATATCTCGGGCCCTAATTGTCCGATCGACTTGAAATTTGAAACGTGGCCTAACAGGGTTTCGGCCTTCCTCCCCATGCCCCGCAGTCGCCCCTCACCAGGGGGGGTCCCCCCCTTTTCGCCGTAATGCTAAAACAAAAACTCGCGAATATCTCCGAAACGGTTCGATAGAATTGCGCAAATTTTGGTGTGAAAGGGCTCCCTATTCTTTCCTACAAACCCTCCAAATTTCGTGGTCCTAGCTTCAATAGTTTTTTTATGGCGAATTTTTGAAGGTTTAAAGAATAGGCCAAAAATCGAACGGAAATTCCCCGCAGAAACTCCCTTCGCGAATTTTAAAAATCCGAGATAGCCAAAATGTTGCTCTCGAAGAGTAGATCAATTTTAAAAAAAAAAGTTTCTCTCTAGGCCCAATAGGACCCGACTTTCATAGGGTCAAAGTTCACGAATTTGACACATTTCGGCCGCGAGAATTCCCTGTAACCGTTGCACCGAATTTCAAACCGCTCACACAGCACTTCCCATTCGGACACATGAACAATCCCCCGCAAGCGTTTTCTCGTAGCTCAATTTTTGACCCCGGCGCAAGCGACCGAAATTTCGATGGGGTCACCGAAATGGTGACTGAAATGGGCCAAACTTTGACCCCCGATATCTCGGGCCCTAATTGTCCGATCGACTTGAAATTTGAAACGTGGCCTAACAGGGTTTCGGCCTTCCTCCCCATGCCCCGCAGTCGCCCCTCACCAGGGGGGGTCCCCCCCTTTTCGCCGTAATGCTAAACCAAAAACTCGCGAATATCTCCGAAACGGTTCGATAGAATTGCGCAAATTTTGGTCTGAAAGGGCTCCCTATTCTTTCCTACAAACCCTCCAAATTTCGTGGTCCTAGCTTCAATAGTTTTTTTATGGCGAATTTTTGAAGGTTTAAAGAATAGGCCAAAAATCGAACGGAAATTCCCCGCGGAAACTCCGTTCGCGAATTTTAAAAATCCGAGATAGCCAAAATGTTGCTCTCGAAGAGTAGATCAATTTTAAAAAAAAAAGTTTCTCTCTAGGCCCAATAGGATCTGACTTTCATAGGGTCAAAGTTCACGAATTTGACACATTTCGGCCGCGAGAATTCCCTGTAACCGTTGCACCGAATTTCAAACCGCTCACACAGCACTTCCCATTCGGACACATGAACAATCCCCCGCAAGCGTTTTCTCGTAGCTCAATTTTTGACCCCGGCGCAAGCGACCGAAATTTCGATGGGGTCACGGAAATGGTGACTGAAATGGGCCAAACTTTGACCCCCGATATCTCGGGCCCTAATTGTCCGATCGACTTGAAATTTGAAACGTGGCCTAACAGGGTTTCGGCCTTCCTCCCCATGCCCCGCAGTCGCCCCTCACCAGGGGGGGTCCCCCCCTTTTCGCCGTAATGCTAAACCAAAAACTCGCGAATATCTCCGAAACGGTTCGATAGAATTGCGCAAATTTTGGTGTGAAAGGGCTCCCTATTCTTTCCTACAAACCCTCCAAATTTCGTGGTCCTAGCTTCAATAGTTTTTTTATGGCGAATTTTTGAAGGTTTAAAGAATAGGCCAAAAATCGAACGGAAATTCCCCGCAGAAACTCCGTTCGCGAATTTTAAAAATCCGAGATAGCCAAAATGTTGCTCTCGAAGAGTACATCAATTTTAAAAAAAAAAGTTTCTCTCCAGGCCCAATAGGACCCGAATTTGATAGGGCCAAAGTTTCGAAATTTGACACATGAACATCGAATTTTTGCTCCGCTACCGTTACTATTGAAGCTCCCATTAACTATGCATTGGAAGTGCGGTCAATGACCCCAGGTCGCAAAAATTGAGATAGGAGGAAATGCTTTAATAGCCTTCATCAGACCCCTAAATGCGAGGTACAACGTAAGCGGTTTGAAATTCCGTCCGGCGTTTCTCGCAAATTTGACGTTACACCAAGAGAAATTATGAAGCGATTTTGAATCCTCTTGCTGCAATCGAATGCATTCCGGGGACTAAAGACGCTGATAAAGATTCAGACCGATATCTTCATTTAAACGGTTTGCTCCCATACACTTAACATTGAATATAGGGTCGAACCATGAAGTCGCAAAAATTGAGATAGGAGGAAATGCGTTTATAGGCATGTTCAGTCCCCTAAATGCGAGGTTCTGTGAAAGCGGTTTCAAAATCCGTGCAGCCGTTCCCTTAAAATTCGAAAGCATATGCGAAAACGCGTTATCTCGCGGAGAAACGACGATTTCGCACATTTAACGTTATACGAAGGGAACTAATGAAGCGATTTTGAATCCTCTTGCTGCAATCGAATGCATTCCGGGGACTAAAGACGCTGATAAAGTTTCAGGCCGATATCTTTATTTAAACGGTTTGCTCCCATACACTTAACATTGAATATAGGGTCGAACCATGAAGTCGCAAAAATTGAGATAGGAGGAAATGCGTTTATAGGCATGTTCAGTCCCCTAAATGCGAGGTTCTGTGAAAGCGGTTTCAAAATCCGTGCAGCCGTTCCCTTACAATTCGAAAGCATATGCGAAAACGCGTTTTCTCCCCGAGAAACGACGATTTCGCACATTTAACGTTATACGAAGAGAACTAATGAAGCGATTTTGAATCCTCTTGCTGCAATCGAATGCATTCCGGGGACTAAAGACGCTGATAAAGTTTCAGGCCGATATCTTTATTTAAACGGTTTGCTCCCATACACTTAACATTGAATATAGGGTCGTACCATGAAGTCGCAAAAATTGAGATAGGAGGAAATGCTTTTATAGGCTTGTTCAGTCCCCTAAATGCGAGGTTCTGTGAAAGCGGTTTCAAAATCCGTGCAGCCGTTCCCTTAAAATTCGAAAGCATATGCGAAAACGCGTTTTCTCACCGAGAAACGACGATTTCGCACATTTAACGTTATACGAAGAGAACTAATGAAGCGATTTTGAATCCTCTTGCTGCAATCGAATGCATTCCGGGGACTAAAGACGCTGATAAAGTTTCAAGCCGATATCTTTATTTAAACGGTTTGCTCCCATACACTTAACATTGAATATAGGGTCGTACCATGAAGTCGCAAAAATTGAGATAGGAGGAAATGCTTTTATAGGCTTGTTCAGTCCCCTAAATGCGAGGTTCTGTGAAAGCGGTTTCAAAATCCGTGCAGCCGTTCCCTTAAAATTCGAAAGCATATGCGAAAACGCGTTTTCTCGCCGAGAAACGACGATTTCGCACATTTAACGTTATACGAAGAGAACTAATGAAGCGATTTTGAATGCTCTTGCTGCAATCGAATGCATTCCGGGGACTAAAGACGCTGATAAAGTTTCAGGCCGATATCTTTATTTAAACGGTTCGCTCCCATACACTTAACATTGAATATAGGGTCGAACCATGAAGTCGCAAAAATTGAGATAGGAGGAAATGCGTTTATAGGCATGTTCAGTCCCCTAAATGCGAGGTTCTGTGAAAGCGGTTTCAAAATCCGTGCAGCCGTTCCCTTAAAATTCGAAAGCATATGCGAAAACGCGTTTTCTCGCCGAGAAACGACGATTTCGCACATTTAACGTTATACGAAGAGAACTAATGAAGCGATTTTGAATGCTCTTGCTGCAATCGAATGCATTCCGGGGACTAAAGACGCTGATAAAGTTTCAGGCCGATATCTTTATTTAAACGGTTCGCTCCCATACACTTAACATTGAATATAGGGTCGAACCATGAAGTCGCAAAAATTGAGATAGGAGGAAATGCGTTTATAGGCATGTTCAGTCCCCTAAATGCGAGGTTCTGTGAAAGCGGTTTCAAAATCCGTGCAGCCGTTCCCTTAAAATTCGAAAGCATATGCGAAAACGCGTTTTCTCGCGGAGAAACGACGATTTCGCACATTTAACGTTATACGAAGAGAACTAATGAAGCGATTTTGAATCCTCTTGCTGCAATCGAATGCATTCCGGGGACTAAAGACCCTGATAAAGTTTCAGGCCGATATCTTTATTTAAACGGTTTGCTCCCATACACTTAACATTGAATATAGGGTCGTACCATGAAGTCGCAAAAATTGAGATAGGAGGAAATGCTTTTATAGGCTTGTTCAGTCCCCTAAATGCGAGGTTCTGTGAAAGCGGTTTCAAAATCCGTGCAGCCGTTCCCTTAAAATTCGAAAGCATATGCGAAAACGCGTTTTCTCCCCGAGAAACGACGATTTCGCACATTTAACGTTATACGAAGAGAACTAATGAAGCGATTTTGAATCCTCTTGCTGCAATCGAATGCATTCCGGGGACTAAAGACGCTCATAAAGTTTCAAGCCGATATCTTTATTTAAACGGTTTGCTCCCATACACTTAACATTGAATATAGGGTCGGACCATGAAGTCGCAAAAATTGAGTTGGGAGGAAATGCCTTTGTAGGTTTAATTAGGTCCATAAATGGGAGGTACTGTGTGAGCGGTTTTAAATTCGGAGCAACGGTTACAGGGAATTCTCGCGGCCGAAATGTGTCAAATTCGTGAACTTTGACCCTATGAAAGTCGGGTCCTATTGGGCCTAGAGAGAAACTTTTTTTTTTAAAATTGATCTACTCTTCGAGAGCAACATTTTGGCTATCTCGGATTTTTAAAATTCGCGAAGGGAGTTTCTGCGGGGAATTTCCGTTCGATTTTTGGCCTATTCTTTAAACCTTCAAAAATTCGCCATAAAAAAACTATTGAAGCTAGGACCACGAAATTTGGAGGGTTTGTAGGAAAGAATAGGGAGCCCTTTCACACCAAAATTTGCGCAATTCTATCGAACCGTTTCGGAGATATTCGCGAGTTTTTGTTTTAGCATTACGGCGAAAAGGGGGGGACCCCCCCTGGTGAGGGGCGACTGCGGGGCATGGGGAGGAAGGCCGAAACCCTGTTAGGCCACGTTTCAAATTTCAAGTCGATCGGACAATTAGGGCCCGAGATATCGGGGGTCAAAGTTTGGCCCATTTCAGTCACCATTTCGGTGACCCCATCGAAATTTCGGTCGCTTGCGCCGGGGTCAAAAATTGAGCTACGAGAAAACGCTTGCGGGGGATTGTTCATGTGTCCGAATGGTAAGTGCTGTGTGAGCGGTTTGAAATTCGGTGCAACGGTTACAGGGAATTCTCGCGGCCGAAATGTGTCAAATTCGTGAACTTTGACCCTATGAAAGTCGGGTCCTATTGGGCCTAGAGAGAAACTTTTTTTTTTAAAATTGATCTACTCTTCGAGAGCAACATTTTGGCTATCTCGGATTTTTAAAATTCGCGAACGGAGTTTCTGCGGGGAATTTCCGTTCGATTTTTGGCCTATTCTTTAAACCTTCAAAAATTCGCCATAAAAAAACTATTGAAGCTAGGACCACGAAATTTGGAGGGTTTGTAGGAAAGAATAGGGAGCCCTTTCACACCAAAATTTGCGCAATTCTATTGAACCGTTTCGGAGATATTCGCGAGTTTTTGTTTTAGCATTACGGCGAAAAGGGGGGGACCCCCCCTGGTGAGGGGCGACTGCGGGGCATGGGGAGGAAGGCCGAAACCCTGTTAGGCCACGTTTCAAATTTCAAGTCGATCGGACAATTAGGGCCCGAGATATCGGGGGTCAAATTTTGGCCCATTTCAGTCACCATTTCCGTGACCCCATCGAAATTTCGGTCGCTTGCGCCGGGGTCAAAAATTGAGCTACGAGAAAACGCTTGCGGGGGATTGTTCATGTGTCCGAATGGTAAGTGCTGTGTGAGCGGATTGAAATTCGGTGCAACGGTTACAGGGAATTCTCGCGGCCGAAATGTGTCAAATTCGTGAACTTTGACCCTATGAAAGTCGGGTCCTATTGGGCCTAGAGAGAAACTTTTTTTTTTAAAATTAATCTACTCTTCGAGAGCAACATTTTGGCTATCTCGGATTTTTAAAATTCGCGAAGGGAGTTTCTGCGGGGAATTTCCGTTCGATTTTTGGCCTATTCTTTAAACCTTCAAAAATTCGCCATAAAAAAACTATTGAAGCTAGGACCACGAAATTTGGAGGGTTTGTAGGAAAGAATAGGGAGCCCTTTCACACCAAAATTTGCGCAATTCTATTGAACCGTTTCGGAGATATTCGCGAGTTTTTGTTTTAGCATTACGGCGAAAAGGGGGGGACCCCCCCTGGTGAGGGGCGACTGCGGGGCATGGGGAGGAAGGCCGAAACCCTGTTAGGACACGTTTCAAATTTCAAGTCGATCGGACAATTAGGGCCCGAGATATCGGGGGTCAAAGTTTGGCCCATTTCAGTCACCATTTCCGTGACCCCATCGAAATTTCGGTCGCTTGCGCCGGGGTCAAAAATTGAGCTACGAGAAAACGCTTGCGGGGGATTGTTCATGTGTCCGAATGGGAAGTGCTGTGTGAGCGGTTTGAAATTCGGTGCAACGGTTACAGGGAATTCTCGCGGCCGAAATGTGTCAAATTCGTGAACTTTGACCCTATGAAAGTCGGGTCCTATTGGGCCTAGAGAGAAACTTTTTTTTTTAAAATTGATCTACTCTTCGAGAGCAACATTTTGGCTATCTCGGATTTTTAAAATTCGCGAACGGAGTTTCTGCGGGGAATTTCCGTTCGATTTTTGGCCTATTCTTTAAACCTTCAAAAATTCGCCATAAAAAAACTATTGAAGCTAGGACCACGAAATTTGGAGGGTTTGTAGGAAAGAATAGGGAGCCCTTTCACACCAAAATTTGCGCAATTCTATCGAACCGTTTCGGAGATATTCGCGAGTTTTTGGTTTAGCATTACGGCGAAAAGGGGGGGACCCCCCCTGGTGAGGGGCGACTGCGGGGCATGGGGAGGAAGGCCGAAACCCTGTTAGGCCACGTTTCAAATTTCAAGTCGATCGGACAATTAGGGCCCGAGATATCGGGGGTCAAAGTTTGGCCCATTTCAGTCACCATTTCGGTGACCCCATCGAAATTTCGGTCGCTTGCGCCGGGGTCAAAAATTGAGCTACGAGAAAACGCTTGCGGGGGATTGTTCATGTGTCCGAATGGTAAGTGCTGTGTGAGCGGTTTGAAATTCGGTGCAACGGTTACAGGGAATTCTCGCGGCCGAAATGTGTCAAATTCGTGAACTTTGACCCTATGAAAGTCGGGTCCTATTGGGCCTAGAGAGAAACTTTTTTTTTTTAAATTAATCTACTCTTCGAGAGCAACATTTTGGCTATCTCGGATTTTTAAAATTCGCGAAGGGAGTTTCTGCGGGGAATTTCCGTTCGATTTTTGGCCTATTCTTTAAACCTTCAAAAATTCGCCATAAAAAAACTATTGAAGCTAGGACCACGAAATTTGGAGGGTTTGTAGGAAAGAATAGGGAGCCCTTTCACACCAAAATTTGCGCAATTCTATCGAACCGTTTCGGAGATATTCGCGAGTTTTTGTTTTAGCATTACGGCGAAAAGGGGGGGACCCCCCCTGGTGAGGGGCGACTGCGGGGCATGGGGAGGAAGGCCGAAACCCTGTTAGGCCACGTTTCAAATTTCAAGTCGATCGGACAATTAGGGCCCGAGATATCGGGGGTCAAATTTTGGCCCATTTCAGTCACCATTTCCGTGACCCCATCGAAATTTCGGTCGCTTGCGCCGGGGTCAAAAATTGAGCTACGAGAAAACGCTTGCGGGGGATTGTTCATGTGTCCGAATGGTAAGTGCTGTGTGAGCGGATTGAAATTCGGTGCAACGGTTACAGGGAATTCTCGCGGCCGAAATGTGTCAAATTCGTGAACTTTGACCCTATGAAAGTCGGGTCCTATTGGGCCTAGAGAGAAACTTTTTTTTTAAAATTAATCTACTCTTCGAGAGCAACATTTTGGCTATCTCGGATTTTTAAAATTCGCGAACGGAGTTTCTGCGGGGAATTTCCGTTCGATTTTTGGCCTATTCTTTAAACCTTCAAAAATTCGCCATAAAAAAACTATTGAAGCTAGGACCACGAAATTTGGAGGGTTTGTAGGAAAGAATAGGGAGCCCTTTCACACCAAAATTTGCGCAATTCTATTGAACCGTTTCGGAGATATTCGCGAGTTTTTGTTTTAGCATTACGGCGAAAAGGGGGGGACCCCCCCTGGTGAGGGGCGACTGCGGGGCATGGGGAGGAAGGCCGAAACCCTGTTAGGCCACGTTTCAAATTTCAAGTCGATCGGACAATTAGGGCCCGAGATATCGGGGGTCAAAGTTTGGCCCATTTCAGTCACCATTTCGGTGACCCCATCGAAATTTCGGTCGCTTGCGCCGGGGTCAAAAATTGAGCTACGAGAAAACGCTTGCGGGGGATTGTTCATGTGTCCGAATGGTAAGTGCTGTGTGAGCGGTTTGAAATTCGGTGCAACGGTTACAGGGAATTCTCGCGGCCGAAATGTGTCAAATTCGTGAACTTTGACCCTATGAAAGTCGGGTCCTATTGGGCCTAGAGAGAAACTTTTTTTTTTAAAATTGATCTACTCTTCGAGAGCAACATTTTGGCTATCTCGGATTTTTAAAATTCGCGAACGGAGTTTCTGCGGGGAATTTCCGTTCGATTTTTGGCCTATTCTTTAAACCTTCAAAAATTCGCCATAAAAAAACTATTGAAGCTAGGACCACGAAATTTGGAGGGTTTGTAGGAAAGAATAGGGAGCCCTTTCACACCAAAATTTGCGCAATTCTATTGAACCGTTTCGGAGATATTCGCGAGTTTTTGTTTTAGCATTACGGCGAAAAGGGGGGGACCCCCCCTGGTGAGGGGCGACTGCGGGGCATGGGGAGGAAGGCCGAAACCCTGTTAGGCCACGTTTCAAATTTCAAGTCGATCGGACAATTAGGGCCCGAGATATCGGGGGTCAAATTTTGGCCCATTTCAGTCACCATTTCCGTGACCCCATCGAAATTTCGGTCGCTTGCGCCGGGGTCAAAAATTGAGCTACGAGAAAACGCTTGCGGGGGATTGTTCATGTGTCCGAATGGTAAGTGCTGTGTGAGCGGATTGAAATTCGGTGCAACGGTTACAGGGAATTCTCGCGGCCGAAATGTGTCAAATTCGTGAACTTTGACCCTATGAAAGTCGGGTCCTATTGGGCCTAGAGAGAAACTTTTTTTTTTAAAATTAATCTACTCTTCGAGAGCAACATTTTGGCTATCTCGGATTTTTAAAATTCGCGAAGGGAGTTTCTGCGGGGAATTTCCGTTCGATTTTTGGCCTATTCTTTAAACCTTCAAAAATTCGCCATAAAAAAACTATTGAAGCTAGGACCACGAAATTTGGAGGGTTTGTAGGAAAGAATAGGGAGCCCTTTCACACCAAAATTTGCGCAATTCTATCGAACCGTTTCGGAGATATTCGCGAGTTTTTGTTTTAGCATTACGGCGAAAAGGGGGGGACCCCCCCTGGTGAGGGGCGACTGCGGGGCATGGGGAGGAAGGCCGAAACCCTGTTAGGCCACGTTTCAAATTTCAAGTCGATCGGACAATTAGGGCCCGAGATATCGGGGGTCAAAGTTTGGCCCATTTCAGTCACCATTTCCGTGACCCCATCGAAATTTCGGTCGCTTGCGCCGGGGTCAAAAATTGAGCTACGAGAAAACGCTTGCGGGAGATTGTTCATGTGTCCGAATGGGAAGTGCTGTGTGAGCGGTTTGAAATTCGGTGCAACGGTTACAGGGAATTCTCGCGGCCGAAATGTGTCAAATTCGTGAACTTTGACCCTATGAAAGTCGGGTCCTATTGGGCCTAGAGAGAAACTTTTTTTTTTTAAATTGATCTACTCTTCGAGAGCAACATTTTGGCTATCTCGGATTTTTAAAATTCGCGAAGGGAGTTTCTGCGGGGAATTTCCGTTCGATTTTTGGCCTATTCTTTAAACCTTCAAAAATTCGCCATAAAAAAACTATTGAAGCTAGGACCACGAAATTTGGAGGGTTTGTAGGAAAGAATAGGGAGCCCTTTCACACCAAAATTTGCGCAATTCTATCGAACCGTTTCGGAGATATTCGCGAGTTTTTGGTTTAGCATTACGGCGAAAAGGGGGGGACCCCCCCTGGTGAGGGGCGACTGCGGGGCATGGGGAGGAAGGCCGAAACCCTGTTAGGCCACGTTTCAAATTTCAAGTCGGTCGGACAATTAGGGCCCGAGATATCGGGGGTCAAAGTTTGGCCCATTTCAGTCACCATTTCGGTGACCCCATCGAAATTTCGGTCGCTTGCGCCGGGGTCAAAAATTGAGCTACGAGAAAACGCTTGCGGGGGATTGTTCATGTGTCCGAATGGTAAGTGCTGTGTGAGCGGTTTGAAATTCGGTGCAACGGTTACAGGGAATTCTCGCGGCCGAAATGTGTCAAATTCGTGAACTTTGACCCTATGAAAGTCGGGTCCTATTGGGCCTAGAGAGAAACTTTTTTTTTTTAAATTAATCTACTCTTTGAGAGCAACATTTTGGCTATCTCGGATTTTTAAAATTCGCGAAGGGAGTTTCTGCGGGGAATTTCCGTTCGATTTTTGGCCTATTCTTTAAACCTTCAAAAATTCGCCATAAAAAAACTATTGAAGCTAGGACCACGAAATTTGGAGGGTTTGTAGGAAAGAATAGGGAGCCCTTTCACACCAAAATTTGCGCAATTCTATTGAACCGTTTCGGAGATATTCGCGAGTTTTTGTTTTAGCATTACGGCGAAAAGGGGGGGACCCCCCCTGGTGAGGGGCGACTGCGGGGCATGGGGAGGAAGGCCGAAACCCTGTTAGGCCACGTTTCAAATTTCAAGTCGATCGGACAATTAGGGCCCGAGATATCGGGGGTCAAATTTTGGCCCATTTCAGTCACCATTTCCGTGACCCCATCGAAATTTCGGTCGCTTGCGCCGGGGTCAAAAATTGAGCTACGAGAAAACGCTTGCGGGGGATTGTTCATGTGTCCGAATGGTAAGTGCTGTGTGAGCGGATTGAAATTCGGTGCAACGGTTACAGGGAATTCTCGCGGCCGAAATGTGTCAAATTCGTGAACTTTGACCCTATGAAAGTCGGGTCCTATTGGGCCTAGAGAGAAACTTTTTTTTTTAAAATTAATCTACTCTTCGAGAGCAACATTTTGGCTATCTCGGATTTTTAAAATTCGCGAAGGGAGTTTCTGCGGGGAATTTCCGTTCGATTTTTGGCCTATTCTTTAAACCTTCAAAAATTCGCCATAAAAAAACTATTGAAGCTAGGACCACGAAATTTGGAGGGTTTGTAGGAAAGAATAGGGAGCCCTTTCACACCAAAATTTGCGCAATTCTATTGAACCGTTTCGGAGATATTCGCGAGTTTTTGTTTTAGCATTACGGCGAAAAGGGGGGGACCCCCCCTGGTGAGGGGCGACTGCGGGGCATGGGGAGGAAGGCCGAAACCCTGTTAGGCCACGTTTCAAATTTCAAGTCGATCGGACAATTAGGGCCCGAGATATCGGGGGTCAAAGTTTGGCCCATTTCAGTCACCATTTCCGTGACCCCATCGAAATTTCGGTCGCTTGCGCCGGGGTCAAAAATTGAGCTACGAGAAAACGCTTGCGGGGGATTGTTCATGTGTCCGAATGGGAAGTGCTGTGTGAGCGGTTTGAAATTCGGTGCAACGGTTACAGGGAATTCTCGCGGCCGAAATGTGTCAAATTCGTGAACTTTGACCCTATGAAAGTCGGGTCCTATTGGGCCTAGAGAGAAACTTTTTTTTTTAAAATTGATCTACTCTTCGAGAGCAACATTTTGGCTATCTCGGATTTTTAAAATTCGCGAAGGGAGTTTCTGCGGGGAATTTCCGTTCGATTTTTGGCCTATTCTTTAAACCTTCAAAAATTCGCCATAAAAAAACTATTGAAGCTAGGACCACGAAATTTGGAGGGTTTGTAGGAAAGAATAGGGAGCCCTTTCACACCAAAATTTGCGCAATTCTATCGAACCGTTTCGGAGATATTCGCGAGTTTTTGGTTTAGCATTACGGCGAAAAGGGGGGGACCCCCCCTGGTGAGGGGCGACTGCGGGGCATGGGGAGGAAGGCCGAAACCCTGTTAGGCCACGTTTCAAATTTCAAGTCCATCGGACAATTAGGGCCCGAGATATGGGGGGTCAAATTTTGGCCCATTTCAGTCACCATTTCCGTTGACGCCGGCGCAAGCGACCGAAATTTCGATGGGGTCACGGAAAGGGTCACGGAAATGGGCCAAACTTTGACCCTCGATATCTCGGGCCCTAATTGTCCGATCGACTTGAAATTTGAAACGTGGCCTAACAGGGTTTCGGCCTTCCTCCCCATGCCCCGCAGTCGCCCCTCACCAGGGGGGGTCCCCCCCTTTTCGCCGTAATGCTAAAACAAAAACTCGCGAATATCTCCGAAACGGTTCGATAGAATTGCGCAAATTTTGGTGTGAAAGGGCTCCCTATTCTTTCCTACAAACCCTCCAAATTTCGTGGTCCTAGCTTCAATAGTGTTTTTATGGCGAATTTTTGAAGGTTTAAAGAATAGGCCAAAAATCGAACGGAAATTCCCCGCAGAAACTCCCTTCGCGAATTTTAAAAATCTGAGATAGCCAAAATGTTGCTCTCGAAGAGTAGATCAATTTTAAAAAAAAAAGTTTCTCTCTAGGCCCATCAGGACCCGACTTTCATAGGGTCAAAGTTCACGAATTTGACACATTTCGGCCGCGAGAATTCCCTGTAACCGTTGCACCGAATTTCAAACCGCTCACACAGCACTTACCATTCGGACACATGAACAATCCCCCGCAAGCGTTTTCTCGTAGCTCAATTTTTGACCCCGGCGCAAGCGACCGAAATTTCGATGGGGTCACCGAAATGGTGACTGAAATGGGCCAAACTTTGACCCTCGATATCTCGGGCCCTAATTGTCCGATCGACTTGAAATTTGAAACGTGGCCTAACAGGGTTTCGGCCTTCCTCCCCATGACCCGCAGTCGCCCCTCACCAGGGGGGGTCCCCCCCTTTTCGCCGTAATGCTAAAACAAAAACTCGCGAATATCTCCGAAACGGTTCGATAGAATTGCGCAAATTTTGGTGTGAATGGGCTCCCTATTCTTTCCTACAAACCCTCCAAATTTCGTGGTCCTAGCTTCAATAGTTTTTTTATGGCGAATTTTTGAAGGTTTAAAGAATAGGCCAAAAATCGAACGGAAATTCCCCGCAGAAACTCCCTTCGCGAATTTTAAAAATCCGAGATAGCCAAAATGTTGCTCTCGAAGAGTAGATCAATTTAAAAAAAAAAAGTTTCTCTCTAGGCCCAATAGGACCCGACTTTCATAGGGTCAAAGTTCACGAATTTGACACATTTCGGCCGCGAGAATTCCCTGTAACCGTTGCACCGAATTTCAAACCGCTCACACAGCACTTCCCATTCGGACACATGAACAATCCCCCGCAAGCGTTTTCTCGTAGCTCAATTTTTGACCCCGGCGCAAGGGACCGAAATTTCGATGGGGTCACCGAAATGGTGACTGAAATGGGCCAAACTTTGACCCCCGATATCTCGGGCCCTAATTGTCCGATCGACTTGAAATTTGAAACGTGGCCTAACAGGGTTTCGGCCTTCCTCCCCATGCCCCGCAGTCGCCCCTCACCAGGGGGGGTCCCCCCCTTTTCGCCGTAATGCTAAACCAAAAACTCGCGAATATCTCCGAAACGGTTCGATAGAATTGCGCAAATTTTGGTGTGAAAGGGCTCCCTATTCTTTCCTACAAACCCTCCAAATTTCGTGGTCCTAGCTTCAATAGTTTTTTTATGGCGAATTTTTGAAGGTTTAAAGAATAGGCCAAAAATCGAACGGAAATTCCCCGCAGAAACTCCGTTCGCGAATTTTAAAAATCCGAGATAGCCAAAATGTTGCTCTCTAAGAGTAGATCAATTTTAAAAAAAAAAGTTTCTCTCTAGGCCCAATAGGACCCGACTTTCATAGGGTCAAAGTTCACGAATTTGACACATTTCGGCCGCGAGAATTCCCTGTAACCGTTGCACCGAATTTCAAACCGCTCACACAGCACTTCCCATTCGGACACATGAACAATCCCCCGCAAGCGTTTTCTCGTAGCTCAATTTTTGACCCCGGCGCAAGGGACCGAAATTTCGATGGGGTCACCGAAATGGTGACTGAAATGGGCCAAACTTTGACCCCCGATATCTCGGGCCCTAATTGTCCGATCGACTTGAAATTTGAAACGTGGCCTAACAGGGTTTCGGCCTTCCTCCCCATGCCCCGCAGTCGCCCCTCACCAGGGGGGGTCCCCCCCTTTTCGCCGTAATGCTAAAACAAAAACTCGCGAATATCTCCGAAACGGTTCGATAGAATTGCGCAAATTTTGGTGTGAAAGGGCTCCCTATTCTTTCCTACAAACCCTCGAAATTTCGTGGTCCTAGCTTCAATAGTTTTTTTATGGCGAATTTTTGAAGGTTTAAAGAATAGGCCAAAAATCGAACGGAAATTCCCCGCAGAAACTCCCTTCGCGAATTTTAAAAATCCGAGATAGCCAAAATGTTGCTCTCGAAGAGTAGATCAATTTTAAAAAAAAAAGTTTCTCTCTAGGCCCATCAGGACCCGACTTTCATAGGGTCAAAGTTCACGAATTTGACACATTTCGGCCGCGAGAATTCCCTGTAACCGTTGCACCGAATTTCAAACCGCTCACACAGCACTTACCATTCGGACACATGAACAATCCCCCGCAAGCGTTTTCTCGTAGCTCAATTTTTGACCCCGGCGCAAGCGACCGAAATTTCGATGGGGTCACCGAAATGGTGACTGAAATGGGCCAAACTTTGACCCTCGATATCTCGGGCCCTAATTGTCCGATCGACTTGAAATTTGAAACGTGGCCTAACAGGGTTTCGGCCTTCCTCCCCATGCCCCGCAGTCGCCCCTCACCAGGGGGGGTCCCCCCCTTTTCGCCGTAATGCTAAAACAAAAACTCGCGAATATCTCCGAAACGGTTCGATAGAATTGCGCAAATTTTGGTGTGAAAGGGCTCCCTATTCTTTCCTACAAACCCTCCAAATTTCGTGGTCCTAGCTTCAATAGTTTTTTTATGGCGAATTTTTGAAGGTTTAAAGAATAGGCCAAAAATCGAACGGAAATTCCCCGCAGAAACTCCCTTCGCGAATTTTAAAAATCCGAGATAGCCAAAATGTTGCTCTCGAAGAGTAGATCAATTTTAAAAAAAAAAGTTTCTCTCTAGGCCCAATAGGACCCGACTTTCATAGGGTCAAAGTTCACGAATTTGACACATTTCGGCCGCGAGAATTCCCTGTAACCGTTGCACCGAATTTCAAACCGCTCACACAGCACTTCCCATTCGGACACATGAACAATCCCCCGCAAGCGTTTTCTCGTAGCTCAATTTTTGACCCCGGCGCAAGCGACCGAAATTTCGATGGGGTCACCGAAATGGTGACTGAAATGGGCCAAACTTTGACCCCCGATATCTCGGGCCCTAATTGTCCGATCGACTTGAAATTTGAAACGTGGCCTAACAGGGTTTCGGCCTTCCTCCCCATGCCCCGCAGTCGCCCCTCACCAGGGGGGTCCCCCCCTTTTCGCCGTAATGCTAAACCAAAAACTCGCGAATATCTCCGAAACGGTTCGATAGAATTGCGCAAATTTTGGTCTGAAAGGGCTCCCTATTCTTTCCTACAAACCCTCCAAATTTCGTGGTCCTAGCTTCAATAGTTTTTTTATGGCGAATTTTTGAAGGTTTAAAGAATAGGCCAAAAATCGAACGGAAATTCCCCGCAGAAACTCCCTTCGCGAATTTTAAAAATCCGAGATAGCCAAAATGTTGCTCTCGAAGAGTAGATCAATTTAAAAAAAAAAAGTTTCTCTCTAGGCCCAATAGGACCCGACTTTCATAGGGTCAAAGTTCACGAATTTGACACATTTCGGCCGCGAGAATTCCCTGTAACCGTTGCACCGAATTTCAAACCGCTCACACAGCACTTCCCATTCGGACACATGAACAATCCCCCGCAAGCGTTTTCTCGTAGCTCAATTTTTGACCCCGGCGCAAGGGACCGAAATTTCGATGGGGTCACCGAAATGGTGACTGAAATGGGCCAAACTTTGACCCCCGATATCTCGGGCCCTAATTGTCCGATCGACTTGAAATTTGAAACGTGGCCTAACAGGGTTTCGGCCTTCCTCCCCATGCCCCGCAGTCGCCCCTCACCAGGGGGGGTCCCCCCCTTTTCGCCGTAATGCTAAACCAAAAACTCGCGAATATCTCCGAAACGGTTCGATAGAATTGCGCAAATTTTGGTGTGAAAGGGCTCCCTATTCTTTCCTACAAACCCTCCAAATTTCGTGGTCCTAGCTTCAATAGTTTTTTTATGGCGAATTTTTGAAGGTTTAAAGAATAGGCCAAAAATCGAACGGAAATTCCCCGCAGAAACTCCGTTCGCGAATTTTAAAAATCCGAGATAGCCAAAATGTTGCTCTCGAAGAGTAGATCAATTTTAAAAAAAAAAGTTTCTCTCTAGGCCCAATAGGACCCGACTTTCATAGGGTCAAAGTTCACGAATTTGACACATTTCGGCCGCGAGAATTCCCTGTAACCGTTGCACCGAATTTCAAACCGCTCACACAGCACTTCCCATTCGGACACATGAACAATCCCCCGCAAGCGTTTTCTCGTAGCTCAATTTTTGACCCCGGCGCAAGGGACCGAAATTTCGATGGGGTCACCGAAATGGTGACTGAAATGGGCCAAACTTTGACCCCCGATATCTCGGGCCCTAATTGTCCGATCGACTTGAAATTTGAAACGTGGCCTAACAGGGTTTCGGCCTTCCTCCCCATGCCCCGCAGTCGCCCCTCACCAGGGGGGGTCCCCCCCTTTTCGCCGTAATGCTAAAACAAAAACTCGCGAATATCTCCGAAACGGTTCGATAGAATTGCGCAAATTTTGGTGTGAAAGGGCTCCCTATTCTTTCCTACAAACCCTCGAAATTTCGTGGTCCTAGCTTCAATAGTTTTTTTATGGCGAATTTTTGAAGGTTTAAAGAATAGGCCAAAAATCGAACGGAAATTCCCCGCAGAAACTCCCTTCGCGAATTTTAAAAATCCGAGATAGCCAAAATGTTGCTCTCGAAGAGTAGATCAATTTTAAAAAAAAAAGTTTCTCTCTAGGCCCATCAGGACCCGACTTTCATAGGGTCAAAGTTCACGAATTTGACACATTTCGGCCGCGAGAATTCCCTGTAACCGTTGCACCGAATTTCAAACCGCTCACACAGCACTTACCATTCGGACACATGAACAATCCCCCGCAAGCGTTTTCTCGTAGCTCAATTTTTGACCCCGGCGCAAGCGACCGAAATTTCGATGGGGTCACCGAAATGGTGACTGAAATGGGCCAAACTTTGACCCTCGATATCTCGGGCCCTAATTGTCCGATCGACTTGAAATTTGAAACGTGGCCTAACAGGGTTTCGGCCTTCCTCCCCATGCCCCGCAGTCGCCCCTCACCAGGGGGGGTCCCCCCCTTTTCGCCGTAATGCTAAAACAAAAACTCGCGAATATCTCCGAAACGGTTCGATAGAATTGCGCAAATTTTGGTGTGAAAGGGCTCCCTATTCTTTCCTACAAACCCTCCAAATTTCGTGGTCCTAGCTTCAATAGTTTTTTTATGGCGAATTTTTGAAGGTTTAAAGAATAGGCCAAAAATCGAACGGAAATTCCCCGCAGAAACTCCCTTCGCGAATTTTAAAAATCCGAGATAGCCAAAATGTTGCTCTCGAAGAGTAGATCAATTTTAAAAAAAAAAGTTTCTCTCTAGGCCCAATAGGACCCGACTTTCATAGGGTCAAAGTTCACGAATTTGACACATTTCGGCCGCGAGAATTCCCTGTAACCGTTGCACCGAATTTCAAACCGCTCACACAGCACTTCCCATTCGGACACATGAACAATCCCCCGCAAGCGTTTTCTCGTAGCTCAATTTTTGACCCCGGCGCAAGCGACCGAAATTTCGATGGGGTCACCGAAATGGTGACTGAAATGGGCCAAACTTTGACCCCCGATATCTCGGGCCCTAATTGTCCGATCGACTTGAAATTTGAAACGTGGCCTAACAGGGTTTCGGCCTTCCTCCCCATGCCCCGCAGTCGCCCCTCACCAGGGGGGGTCCCCCCCTTTTCGCCGTAATGCTAAACCAAAAACTCGCGAATATCTCCGAAACGGTTCGATAGAATTGCGCAAATTTTGGTCTGAAAGGGCTCCCTATTCTTTCCTACAAACCCTCCAAATTTCGTGGTCCTAGCTTCAATAGTTTTTTTATGGCGAATTTTTGAAGGTTTAAAGAATAGGCCAAAAATCGAACGGAAATTCCCCGCGGAAACTCCGTTCGCGAATTTTAAAAATCCGAGATAGCCAAAATGTTGCTCTCGAAGAGTAGATCAATTTTAAAAAAAAAAGTTTCTCTCTAGGCCCAATAGGATCTGACTTTCATAGGGTCAAAGTTCACGAATTTGACACATTTCGGCCGCGAGAATTCCCTGTAACCGTTGCACCGAATTTCAAACCGCTCACACAGCACTTCCCATTCGGACACATGAACAATCCCCCGCAAGCGTTTTCTCGTAGCTCAATTTTTGACCCCGGCGCAAGCGACCGAAATTTCGATGGGGTCACGGAAATGGTGACTGAAATGGGCCAAACTTTGACCCCCGATATCTCGGGCCCTAATTGTCCGATCGACTTGAAATTTGAAACGTGGCCTAACAGGGTTTCGGCCTTCCTCCCCATGCCCCGCAGTCGCCCCTCACCAGGGGGGGTCCCCCCCTTTTCGCCGTAATGCTAAACCAAAAACTCGCGAATATCTCCGAAACGGTTCGATAGAATTGCGCAAATTTTGGTGTGAAAGGGCTCCCTATTCTTTCCTACAAACCCTCCAAATTTCGTGGTCCTAGCTTCAATAGTTTTTTTATGGCGAATTTTTGAAGGTTTAAAGAATAGGCCAAAAATCGAACGGAAATTCCCCGCAGAAACTCCGTTCGCGAATTTTAAAAATCCGAGATAGCCAAAATGTTGCTCTCGAAGAGTACATCAATTTTAAAAAAAAAAGTTTCTCTCCAGGCCCAATAGGACCCGAATTTGATAGGGCCAAAGTTTCGAAATTTGACACATGAACATCGAATTTTTGCTCCGCTACCGTTACTATTGAAGCTCCCATTAACTATGCATTGGAAGTGCGGTCAATGACCCCAGGTCGCAAAAATTGAGATAGGAGGAAATGCTTTAATAGCCTTCATCAGACCCCTAAATGCGAGGTACAACGTAAGCGGTTTGAAATTCCGTCCGGCGTTTCTCGCAAATTTGACGTTACACCAAGAGAAATTATGAAGCGATTTTGAATCCTCTTGCTGCAATCGAATGCATTCCGGGGACTAAAGACGCTGATAAAGATTCAGACCGATATCTTCATTTAAACGGTTTGCTCCCATACACTTAACATTGAATATAGGGTCGAACCATGAAGTCGCAAAAATTGAGATAGGAGGAAATGCGTTTATAGGCATGTTCAGTCCCCTAAATGCGAGGTTCTGTGAAAGCGGTTTCAAAATCCGTGCAGCCGTTCCCTTAAAATTCGAAAGCATATGCGAAAACGCGTTATCTCGCGGAGAAACGACGATTTCGCACATTTAACGTTATACGAAGGGAACTAATGAAGCGATTTTGAATCCTCTTGCTGCAATCGAATGCATTCCGGGGACTAAAGACGCTGATAAAGTTTCAGGCCGATATCTTTATTTAAACGGTTTGCTCCCATACACTTAACATTGAATATAGGGTCGAACCATGAAGTCGCAAAAATTGAGATAGGAGGAAATGCGTTTATAGGCATGTTCAGTCCCCTAAATGCGAGGTTCTGTGAAAGCGGTTTCAAAATCCGTGCAGCCGTTCCCTTACAATTCGAAAGCATATGCGAAAACGCGTTTTCTCCCCGAGAAACGACGATTTCGCACATTTAACGTTATACGAAGAGAACTAATGAAGCGATTTTGAATCCTCTTGCTGCAATCGAATGCATTCCGGGGACTAAAGACGCTGATAAAGTTTCAGGCCGATATCTTTATTTAAACGGTTTGCTCCCATACACTTAACATTGAATATAGGGTCGTACCATGAAGTCGCAAAAATTGAGATAGGAGGAAATGCTTTTATAGGCTTGTTCAGTCCCCTAAATGCGAGGTTCTGTGAAAGCGGTTTCAAAATCCGTGCAGCCGTTCCCTTAAAATTCGAAAGCATATGCGAAAACGCGTTTTCTCACCGAGAAACGACGATTTCGCACATTTAACGTTATACGAAGAGAACTAATGAAGCGATTTTGAATCCTCTTGCTGCAATCGAATGCATTCCGGGGACTAAAGACGCTGATAAAGTTTCAAGCCGATATCTTTATTTAAACGGTTTGCTCCCATACACTTAACATTGAATATAGGGTCGTACCATGAAGTCGCAAAAATTGAGATAGGAGGAAATGCTTTTATAGGCTTGTTCAGTCCCCTAAATGCGAGGTTCTGTGAAAGCGGTTTCAAAATCCGTGCAGCCGTTCCCTTAAAATTCGAAAGCATATGCGAAAACGCGTTTTCTCGCCGAGAAACGACGATTTCGCACATTTAACGTTATACGAAGAGAACTAATGAAGCGATTTTGAATGCTCTTGCTGCAATCGAATGCATTCCGGGGACTAAAGACGCTGATAAAGTTTCAGGCCGATATCTTTATTTAAACGGTTCGCTCCCATACACTTAACATTGAATATAGGGTCGAACCATGAAGTCGCAAAAATTGAGATAGGAGGAAATGCGTTTATAGGCATGTTCAGTCCCCTAAATGCGAGGTTCTGTGAAAGCGGTTTCAAAATCCGTGCAGCCGTTCCCTTAAAATTCGAAAGCATATGCGAAAACGCGTTTTCTCGCCGAGAAACGACGATTTCGCACATTTAACGTTATACGAAGAGAACTAATGAAGCGATTTTGAATGCTCTTGCTGCAATCGAATGCATTCCGGGGACTAAAGACGCTGATAAAGTTTCAGGCCGATATCTTTATTTAAACGGTTCGCTCCCATACACTTAACATTGAATATAGGGTCGAACCATGAAGTCGCAAAAATTGAGATAGGAGGAAATGCGTTTATAGGCATGTTCAGTCCCCTAAATGCGAGGTTCTGTGAAAGCGGTTTCAAAATCCGTGCAGCCGTTCCCTTAAAATTCGAAAGCATATGCGAAAACGCGTTTTCTCGCGGAGAAACGACGATTTCGCACATTTAACGTTATACGAAGAGAACTAATGAAGCGATTTTGAATCCTCTTGCTGCAATCGAATGCATTCCGGGGACTAAAGACCCTGATAAAGTTTCAGGCCGATATCTTTATTTAAACGGTTTGCTCCCATACACTTAACATTGAATATAGGGTCGTACCATGAAGTCGCAAAAATTGAGATAGGAGGAAATGCTTTTATAGGCTTGTTCAGTCCCCTAAATGCGAGGTTCTGTGAAAGCGGTTTCAAAATCCGTGCAGCCGTTCCCTTAAAATTCGAAAGCATATGCGAAAACGCGTTTTCTCCCCGAGAAACGACGATTTCGCACATTTAACGTTATACGAAGAGAACTAATGAAGCGATTTTGAATCCTCTTGCTGCAATCGAATGCATTCCGGGGACTAAAGACGCTCATAAAGTTTCAAGCCGATATCTTTATTTAAACGGTTTGCTCCCATACACTTAACATTGAATATAGGGTCGGACCATGAAGTCGCAAAAATTGAGTTGGGAGGAAATGCCTTTGTAGGTTTAATTAGGTCCATAAATGGGAGGTACTGTGTGAGCGGTTTTAAATTCGGAGCAACGGTTACAGGGAATTCTCGCGGCCGAAATGTGTCAAATTCGTGAACTTTGACCCTATGAAAGTCGGGTCCTATTGGGCCTAGAGAGAAACTTTTTTTTTTAAAATTGATCTACTCTTCGAGAGCAACATTTTGGCTATCTCGGATTTTTAAAATTCGCGAAGGGAGTTTCTGCGGGGAATTTCCGTTCGATTTTTGGCCTATTCTTTAAACCTTCAAAAATTCGCCATAAAAAAACTATTGAAGCTAGGACCACGAAATTTGGAGGGTTTGTAGGAAAGAATAGGGAGCCCTTTCACACCAAAATTTGCGCAATTCTATCGAACCGTTTCGGAGATATTCGCGAGTTTTTGTTTTAGCATTACGGCGAAAAGGGGGGGACCCCCCCTGGTGAGGGGCGACTGCGGGGCATGGGGAGGAAGGCCGAAACCCTGTTAGGCCACGTTTCAAATTTCAAGTCGATCGGACAATTAGGGCCCGAGATATCGGGGGTCAAAGTTTGGCCCATTTCAGTCACCATTTCGGTGACCCCATCGAAATTTCGGTCG